>NW_027526145.1:64911-106416 GCF_052094955.1 Ictidomys tridecemlineatus
TCGTTGTTTTTTGGAAGCTTGGCAAGCCCTTTCCATGAAAGTGATTCTCGCCAGTCACTGCTTAGGGCTACATCAACAGCAAACAAACCATAGAGATAGAACTTGAAACTTCTTTATTATGTCAAGTTTCAAAGAGCTTGCACAAACCGTGTTTGATTTAAAATTCCAAATACATGTATTTCTATAGGAGAAAAAAGAGTGAAACCTCAAAATGAAAAAGGTTACTGAAAACGAACGGTTTAACCTAGAAGAACGACATTTGGCGAGCCAAGTGAGATTGGTGTAGTGATCATTACCTGAAAGTATCATCAAGATTGGGTGAAAAAGTGTTTGATGAGATTCAGGCAACTAATAGTTTTTTGGAAGCTTGGCAACCCCTTTCCATGTAAGTGATTCTCGCCGGTCTCTGCTTAGGGCTACATCAACAGCAAACAAACCATAGAGATAGAACTTGAAACTGCTTTACTGTGTAAAGTTTCAAAGAGCTAGCACAAACCGTGTTTGATTTAGAGTTCCAAATACATGTATCCCTATAGGAGAAAACAGAGTGAAACCTCAAAATGAAAACGATTATTGCAAATGAAAGGTTTAACCTAGAAAAACGAAATTTGGCGAGCCAAGTGGGATTGGTGTACTGATCATTACCTTAAAGTATCATCAAGATTGGCTGAAAACGTGTTTGCTGAGATTTCAGGCAACTCGTAGTTTTTTGGAAGCTTGGCAAGCCCTTTCCATGAAAGTGATTCTCGCCAGTCTCTGCTTAGGGCTACATCAACAGCAAACAAACCATAGAGATAAAAGTTTAAACTGCTTTATTGTGCCAAGTTTCAAAGAGCTAGCACAAACCGTGTTTGATTTAGAGTTCCAAGTACATGTATCCCTATAGGAGAAAACAGAGTGAAACCTCAAAATGAAAACGGTTACTGCAAACGAAAGGTTTAACCTAGAAGAACGAAATTTGGCGAGCCAAGTGGGATTGGTGTACTGATCATTACCTGAAAGTATCATCAAGATTGGGTGAAAAAGTGTTTGCTGAGATTTCAGGCAACTCGTAGTTTTTTGGAAGCTTGGCAAGCCCTTTCCATGAAAGTGATTCTGGCCAGTCTCTGCTTAGGGCTACATCAACAGCAAATAAACCATAGAGATAGAATTTGAAAGTGCTTTGTTGTGTCAAGTTTCAAAGAGCTAGCACAAACCGTGTTTGATTTAGAGTTCCAAACACATGTATCCTTATAGGACAAAACAGAGTGAAACCTCAAAACGAAAACGGTTACTGCAAACGAATGGTTTAAACTAGAAGAACGAAATTTGGCGAGCCAAGTGGGATTGGTGTACTGATCATTACCTGAAAGTATCATCAAGATTGGGTGACAAGTGTTTGCTGAGATTTCAGGCAACTCATTTTTTGAAAGCTTGGCAAGCCCTTTCCATGAAAGTGATTCTCGCCAGTCTCTGCTTAGGGCTACATCAACAGCAAACAAACCATAGAGAGAGAACTTGAAACTGCTTTATTGTGTCAAGTTTCAAAGAGCTAGCACAAACCTTGTTTGATTTAGAGTTCCAAATACATGTATCCGTATAGGAGAAAACAGAGTGAAACCTCAAAATGAAAACGGTTATTGCAAATGAACGGTTTAACCTAGAAGAACGAAATTTGGTAAGCCAAGTGGGATTGGTGTAATGATCGTTACCAGAAAGTATCATCAAGATTGGCTGAAAACGTGTTTGCTGAGATTTCAGGCAACTCGTAGTTTTTTGGAAGCTTGGAAAGCCCTTTCCATGAAAGTGATTCTCGCCAGTCTCTGCTTAGGGCTACATCAACAGCAAGCAAACCATACAGTTAGAAGTTGAAACTGCTTCATTGTGTCAAGGTTCAAAGAGCTACCAAAAACCGTGTTTGATTTAGAGTTCCAAATACATGTATCCCTATAGGAGAAAACAGAGTGAAACCTCAAAATGAAAACTGTTACTGCAAAAGAACGGTTTAACCTAGAACGAAATTTGGCGAGCCAAGTGGGATTGGTGTACTGATCATTACCTGAAAGTATCATCAAGATTGGGTGAAAAAGTGTTTGCTGAGATTACAGGCAACTCGTAGTTTTTTGGAAGCTTGGCAAGCCCTTTCCATGAACATGATACTCGCCAGTCTCTGCTTAGGTCTACATCAACAGCAAAAAAACCATAGAGATAGAACTTGAAACTGCTTTATTGTGTCAAGTTTCAAAGAGCTAGGACAAACCGTGTTGGATTTAGAGTTCCATATACACGTATCCCTATAGGAGAAAACACAGTGAAACCTCAAAATGAGAACGGTTACTGCAAACGAACGGTTTAACCTAGAAGAACGAAATTTGGCGAGCCAAGTGGGATTGGTGTACTGATCATTACCTGAAAGTATCATCAAGATTGGGTGAAAAAGTGTTTGCTGAGCTTTCAGGAAACTCGTAGTTTTTTGGAAGCTTGGCAAGCCCTTTCCATGAAAGTGATTCTCGCCAGTCTCTGCTTAGGGCTACATCAACAGCAAACAAACCACACAGGTAGAACTTGAAACTGCTTTATTGTGTCATGTTTCAAAAAGCTAGCACAAACTGTGTTTGATTTAGAGTTCCAAATGCATGTATCCCTATAGGAGAAAACAGAGTGAAACCTCAAAATGAAAACGGTTACTAGAAATGAACGGTTTAACCTAGAAGAACGAAATTTGGCGAGCCAAGTGGGATTGGTGTACTGATCATTACCTGAATGTATCATCAAGATTGGGTGAAAAAGTGTTTGCTGAGATTTCAGGCAACTCGTAGTTTTTTGGAAGCTTGGCAAGCTCTTTTTTAAAGTTATTCTCGCCAGTCTCTGCTTAGGGCTACATCAACAGCAAACAAACCGTAGAGATAGAACTTGAACCTGCTTTATTGTGTCAAGTTTCAAAGAGCTAGCACAAACCGTGTTTGATTTAGAGTTCCAAATACATGTATCCCTATAGGAGAAATCAGAGTGAAACCTCAAAATGAAAATGGTTACTGCAAACGAACGGTTTAACCTAGAAGAACGAAATTTGGCGAGCCAAGTGGGATTGGTGTACTGATCATTACCTGAAAGTATCATCAAGATTGGGTGAAAAAGTGTTTGCTGAGATTTCTGGCAACTCGTAGTTTCTTGGAAGCTTGGCAAGCCCTTTCCATGAAAGTGATTCTCGTCAGTCTCTACTTAGGGCTACATCAACAGCAAACAAACCATAGGGACGGAACTTGAAACTGCTTTATTGTGTCAAGTTTCAAAGAGCTAGCACAAACCGTGTTTGATTTAGAGTTCCAAATACATGTATCCCTATAGGAGAAAACAGAGTGAAACCTCAAAATGAAAACGGTTACTGCAAACGAACGGTTTAACCTAGAAAACGAAATTTGGCGAGCCAAGTGGGATTTGTGTACTGATCATTACCTGAAAGTATCATCAAGATTGGGTGAAAAAGTGTTTGCTGAGATATCAGGCAACTCGTTTTTTGGAAGCTTGGCAAGCTCTTTCTATGAAAGTGATTCTCGCCAGTCTCTGCTTAGGGCTACATCAACGGCAAACAAACCATAAAGAGAGAACGTGAAACTGCTTTATTGTGTCATGTTTCAAAAAGCTAGCACAAACTGTGTTTGATTTAGAGTTCCAAATACATGTATCCCTATAGGAGAAAACAGAGTGAAACCTCAAAATGAAAATGGTTACTAGAAATGAACGGTTTAACCTAGAAGAACGAAATTTGGCGAGCCAAGTGGGATTGGTGTACTGATCATTACCTGAAAGTATCATCAAGATTGGGTGAAAAAGTGTTTGCTGATATTTCAGGAAACTCGTAGTTTTCTGGAAGCTTGGCAAGCCCTTTTTGAAAGTGATTCTCGCCAGTCTCTGCTTAGGGCTACATCAACAGCAAACAAACCACAGAGATAGAACTTGAAACTGCTTTATTGTGCCACGTTTCAAAGAGCTAGCACAAACCGTGTTTGATTTAGAGTTCCAAATACATGTATCCCTACAGGAGAAAACAGAGTGAAACCTCAAAACTGAAAACGGTTACTGCAAACGAACGGTTTCACCTAACAGAACGAAATTTGGCGAGCCAGTGGGATTGGTGTACTGATCATTACCTGAAAGTATCATCAAGATTGGGTAAAAAACTCTTTGCTGAGATTACAGGATACTCGTAGTTTTTTGGAAGCTTGGCAAGCCCTTTCCATGAACATGATTCTCGAAAGTCTCTGCTTAGGTCTACATCAACAGCAAACAAACCATAGAGAGAGAACTTGAAACTGCTTTATTGTGTCAAGTTTCAAAGAGCTAGCACAAACCGTGTTTGATTTAGAGTTCCAAATACATGTATCCCTATAGGAGAAAACAGAGTGAAACCTCAAAATGTAAACGGTTACTGCAAACGAACGGTTTAACCTAGAACAAAATTTGGCGAGCCAAGTGGGATTGGTGTACTGATCATTACCTGAAAGTATCATCAAGATTGGGTGAAAAAGTGTTTGCTGAGATTTCAGGCAACTCGTAGTTTCTTGGAAGCTTGGCAAGCCCTTTCCATGAAAGTGATTCTCGTCAGTCTCTACTTAGGGCTACATCAACAGCAAACAAACCATAGGGACGGAACTTGAAACTGCTTTATTGTGTCAAGTTTCAAAGAGCTAGCACAAACCGTGTTTGATTTAGAGTTCCAAATACATGTATCCCTATAAGAGAAAACAGTGTGAAACCTCAAAATGAAAACGGATACTGCAAACGAACGGTTTAACCTAGAAGAACGAAATTTGGCGAGACAAGTGGGATTGGTGTACTGATCATTACCTGAAAGTATCATCAAGATTGGGTGAAAAAGTGTTTGCTGAGATTTCAGGCAACTCGTAGTTTTTTGGAAGCTTGGCAAGCCCTTTCCATGAAAGTGATTCTCCCCAGTCTCTGCTTAGGGCTACATCAACAGCAAACAAACCATAGAGATAGAACTTGAAACTGCTTTATTGTGTCAAGTTTCAAAGAGCTAGCACAAACCGTGTTTGATTTAGAGTTCCAAATACATGTATGCCTATAGGAGAAAACAGAGTGATACCTCAAAATGAAAAGGGTTACTGCAAACGAACGGTTTAACCTAGAAGAACGAAAATTGGCGAGCAAAGTAGGATTGGTGTACGGATCATTACCTGAAAGTATCATGAAGATTGGGTGAAAAAGTGTTTGCTGAGAATTCAGGCAACTCGTAGTTTTTTGGAAGCTTGGCAAGCCCTTTTTTAAAGTGATTCTCGCCAGTCTCTGCTTAGGGCTACATCAACAGCAAACAAACCGTAGAGATAGAACTTGAAACTGCTTTATTGTGTCAAGTTTCAAAGAGCTAGCAAAAACCGTGTTTGATTTAGAGTTCTAAACACATGTATCTCTATAGGACAAAACAGAGTGAAACCTCAAAATGTAAACGGTTACTGCAAACGAATGGTTTAACCTAGAAGAACGAAATTTGGCGAGCAAAGTAGGATTGGTGTACGGATCATTACCTGAAAGTATCATGAAGATTGGGTGAAAAAGTGTTTGCTGAGAATTCAGGCAACTCGTAGTTTTTCGGAAGCTTGGCAAGCCCTTTCCATGAAAGTGATTCTCGCCAGTCTCTGCTTTGGGCTACATCAACAGCAAACAAACCATAGAGATAGAACTTGAAACTGCTTTATTGTGTCAAGTTTCAAAGAGCTAGCACAAACCGTGTTTGATTTAGAGTTCCAAATACATGTATCCCTATAGGAGAAAACAGAGTGAAACCTCAAAATGAAAACGGTTACTGCAAACGAACGGTTTAACCTAGTAGAACGAAATTTGGCGAGCCAAGTGGGATTGGTGTACTGATCATTACCTGAAAGTATCATCAAGATTGGGTGAAAAACTGTTTGCTGAGATTTCAGGCAACTCGTAGTTTTTTGGAAGCTTGGCAAGCCCTTTTTGAAAGTGATTCTCGACAGTCTCTGCTTAGGGCTACATCAACAGCAAACAAACCATAGAGATAGAACTTGAAACTGCTTTATTGTATCAAGTTTCAAAGAGCTAGCACAAACCGTGTTTGATTTAGAGTTCCAAATACATGTATCCCTATAGGAGAAAACAGAGTGAAACCTCAAAATGAAAATGGTTACTGCAAACGAACGGTTTAACCTAGAAGAACGAAATTTGGCGAGCCAAGTGGGATTGGTGTACTGATCATTACCTGTTAGTATCATCAAGATTGGGTGAAAAAGTGTTTGCTGAGCTTTCAGGCAACTCGTAGTTTTTTGGAAGCTTGGCAAGCCCTTTCCATGAAAGTGATTCTCGCCAGTCTCTGTTTAGGGCTACATCAACAGCAAACAAACCATAGAGATAGAACTTGAAACTGCTTTATTGTGTCAAGTTTCAAAGAGCTAGCACAAACTGTGTTTGATTTAGAGTTCCAAATACATGTATCCCTATAGGACAAAACAGAGTGAAACCTCAAAATAAAAATGGGTACTGCAAACGAACTGTTTAACCTAGAAGAACGAAATTTGGCGAGCCAAGTGGGATTGGTGTATTGATCATTACCTGAAAGTATCATCAAGATTGGGTGAAAAAGTGTTTGCTGAACTTTCAGGCAACTCGTAGTTTTTTGGAAGCTTGGCAAGCCCTTTCCATGAAAGTGATTCTCGCCAGTCTCTGCTTAGGGCTACATCAACAGCAAACAAACCACAGAGATAGAACTTGAAACTGCTTTATTGTGCCACGTTTCAAAGAGCTAGCACAAACCGTGTTTGATTTAGAGTTCCAAATACATGTATCCCTACAGGAGAAAACAGAGTGAAACCTCAAAATTGAAAACGGTTACTGCAAACGAACTGTTTAACCTAGCAGAACGAAATTTGGCGAGCCAAGTGGGATTGGTGTACTGATCATTACCTGAAAGTATCATCAAGATTGGGTGAAAAACTCTTTGCTGAGATTACAGGATACTCGTAGTTTTTTGGAAGCTTGGCAAGCCCTTTCCATGAACATGATTCTCGCCAGTCTCTGCTTAGGTCTACATCAACAGCAAACAAACCATAGAGATAGAACTTGAAACTGCTTTATTGTGTCAAGTTTCAAAGAGCTAGCACAAACCGTGTTTGATTTAGAGTTCCAAATACATGTATCCCTATAGGAGAAAAAAGAGTGAAACCTCAAAATGAAAACGGTTACTGCAAACGAACGGTTTAACCTAGAACAAAATTTGGCAAGCCAAGTGGGATTGGTGTACTGATCATTACCTGAAAGTATCATCAAGATTGGGTGAAAAATTGTTTGCTGAGATTTCAGTCAACTCGTAGTTTTTTGGAAGCTTGGCAAGCCCTATTTGAAAGTGATTCTCGCCAGTCTCTGCTTAGGGCTACTTCAACAGCAAACAAACCATAGAGACAGAACTTGAAACTGCTTTATTGTGTCAAGTTTCAAAGAACTAGCACAAACCGTGTTTGATTTAGAGTTCCAAATACATGTATCCCTATAGGAGATATCAGAGTGAAACCTCAAAATGAAAATGGTTACTGCAAACGAACGGTTTAACCTAGAAGAACGAAATTTGGCGAGCCAAGTGGGATTGGTGTACTGATCATTACCTGAAAGTATCATCAAGATTGGGTGAAAAAGTGTTTGCTGAGATTTCAGGCAACTCATAGTTTCTTGGAAGCTTGGCAAGCCCTTTCCATGAAAGTGATTCTCGTCAGTCTCTGCTTAGGGCTACATCAACAGCAAACAAACCATAGGGACCGAACTTGAAACTGCTTTATTGTGTCAAGTTTCCAAGAGCTAGCACAAACCGTGTTTGATTTAGAGTTCCAAATACATGTATCCCTATAGGAGAAAACAGTGTGAAACCTCAAAATGAAAACGGATACTGCAAACGAACGGTTTAACCTAGAACAAAATTTGGCGAGCCAAGTGGGATTGGTGTACTGATCATTACCTGAAAGTATCATCAAGATTGGGTGAAAAAGTGTTTGCTGAGATTTCAGGCAACTCGTATTTTTTTGGAAGCTTGGCAAGCCCTATTTGAAAGTGATTCTCGCCAGTCTCTGCTTAGTGCTACTTCAACAGCAAACAAACCATAGAGATAGAACTTGAAACTGCTTTATTGTGTCAAGTTTCAAAGAACTAGCACAAACCGTGTTTGATTTAGAGTTCCAAATACATGTATCCCTATAGGAGAAATCAGAGTGAAACCTCAAAATGAAAATGGTTACTGCAAACGAACGGTTTAACCTAGAAGAACGAAATTTGGCGAGCCAAGTGGGATTGGTGTACTGATCATTACCTGAAAGTATCATCAAGATTGGGTGAAAAATTGTTTGCTGAGATTTCAGGTAACTTGCAGTTTTTTTGAAGCTTGGCAAGCCCTTTCTATGAATGTGATTCTCGCCAGTCTCTGCTTAGGGCTATATCAACAACAAACAAACCATAGAGATACAACTTGAAACTGATTTATTGTGTCAAGTTTCAATGAGCTAGCACAAACTGTGTTTGATTTAGAGTTCCAAATACATGTATCCCTATAGGAGAAAACAGAGTGAAACCTCAAAATGAAAATGGTTACTGCAAATGAACGGTTTAACCTAGAAGAACGAAATTTGGCGAGCCAAGTGGGATTGGTGTACTGATCATTACCGGTAAGTATCATCAAGATTGGGTGAAAAAGTGTTTGCTGAACTTTCAGGCAACTCGTAGTTTTTTGGAAGCTTGGCAAGCCCTTTCCATGAAAGTGATTCTCGCCAGTCTCTGTTTAGGGCTACATCAACAGCAAACAAACCATAGAGATAGAACTTGAAACTGCTTTATTGTGTCAAGTTTCAAAGAGCTAGCACAAACTGTGTTTGATTTAGAGTTCCAAATACATGTATCCCTATAGGACAAAACAGAGTGAAACCTCAAAATAAAAATGGTTACTGCAAACGAACTGTTTAACCTAGAAGAACGAAATTTGGCGAGCCAAGTGGGATTGGTGTATTGATCATTACCTGAAAGTATCATCAAGATTGGGTGAAAATGTGTTTGCTGAACTTTCAGGCAACTCGTAGTTTTTTGGAAGCTTGGCAAGCCCTTTCCATGAAAGTGATTCTCGCCAGTCTCTGCTTAGGGCTACATCAACAGCAAACAAACCACAGAGATAGAACTTGAAACTGCTTTATTGTGCCACGTTTCAAGGAGCTAGCAGAAACCGTGTTTGATTTAGAGTTCCAAATACATGTATCCCTACAGGAGAAAACAGAGTGAAACCTCAAAACTGAAAACGGTTACTGCAAACGAACGGTTTAACCTAGCAGAACGAAATTTGGCGAGCAAAGTGGGATTGGTGTACTGATCATTACCTGAAAGTATCATCAAGATTGGGTGAAAAACTCTTTGCTGAGATTACAGGATACTCGTAGTTTTTTGGAAGCTTGGCAAGCCCTTTCCATGAACATGATTCTCGCCAGTCTCTGCTTAGGTCTACATCAACAGCAAACAAACCGTAGAGATAGAACTTGAAACTGCTTTATTGTGTCAAGTTTCAAAGAGCTAGCACAAACCGTGTTTGATTTAGAGTTCCAAATACATGTATCCCTATAGGAGAAAAAAGAGTGAAACCTCAAAATGAAAACGGTTACTGCAAACGAACGGTTTAACCTAGAACAAAATTTGGCGAGCCAAGTGGGATTGGTGTACTGATCATTACCTGAAAGTATCATCAAGATTGGGTGAAAAAGTGTTTGCTGAGATTTCAGGCAACTCGTAGTTTTTTGGAAGCTTGGCAAGCCCTATTTGAAAGTGATTCTCGCCAGTCTCTGCTTAGGGCTACTTCAACAGCAAACAAACCATAGAGATAGAACTTGAAACTGCTTTATTGTGTCAAGTTTCAAAGAACTAGCACAAACCGTGTTTGATTTAGAGTTCCAAATGCATGTATCCCTATAGGAGATATCAGAGTGAAACCTCAAAATGAAAATGGTTACTGCAAACGAACGGTTTAACCTAGAAGAACGAAATTTTGCGAGCCAAGTGGGATTGGTGTACTGATCATTACCTGAAAGTATCATCACGATTGGGTGAAAAACTGTTTGCTGAGATTTCAGGCAACTCATAGTTTCTTGGAAGCTTGGCAAGCCCTTTCCATGAAAGTGATTCTCGTCAGTCTCTACTTAGGGCTACATCAACAGCAAACAAACCATAGGGACCAAACTTGAAACTGCTTTATTGTGTCAAGTTTCCAAGAGCTAGCACAAACCGTGTTTGATTTAGAGTTCCAAATACATGTATCCCTATAGGAGAAAACAGTGTGAAACCTCAAAATGAAAACGGATACTGCAAACGAACGGTTTAACCTAGAACAAAATTTGGCCAGCCAAGTGGGATTGGTGTAGTGATCATTACCTGAAAGTATCATCAAGATTGGGTGAAAAAGTGTTTGCTGAGATTTCAGGCAACTCGTATTTTTTTGGAAGCTTGGCAAGCCCTATTTGAAAGTGATTCTCGCCAGTCTCTGCTTAGGGCTACTTCAACAGCAAACAAACCATAGAGATAGAACTTGAAACTGCTTTATTGTGTCAAGTTTCAAAGAACTAGCACAAACCGTGTTTGATTTAGAGTTCCAAATACATGTATCCCTATAGGATAAATCAGAGTGAAAACTCAAAATGAAAATGGTTACTGCAAACGAACGGTTTAACCTAGAAGAACGAAATTTGGCGAGCCAAGTGGGATTGGTGTACTGATCATTACCTGAAAGTATCATCAAGATTGGGTGAAAAATTGTTTGCTGAGATTTCAGGTAACTTGTAGTTTTTTTGAAGCTTGGCAAGCCCTTTCCATGAATGTGATTCTCGCCAGTCTCTGCTTAGGGCTATATCAACAGCAAACAAACCATAGAGATACAACTTGAAACTGATTTATTGTGTCAAGTTTCAATGAGCTAGCACAAACTGTGTTTGATTTAGAGTTCCAAATACATGTATCCCTATAGGAGAAAACAGAGTGAAACCTCAAAATGAAAATGGTTACTACAAACGAACGGTTTAACCTAGAAGAACGAAATTTGGCGAGCCAAGTGGGATTGGTGTACTGATCATTACCTGTAAGTATCATCAAGATTGGGTGAAAAAGTGTTTGCTGAGCTTTCAGGCAACTCGTAGTTTTTTGGAAGCTTGGCAAGCCCTTTCCATGAAAGTGATTCTCGCCAGTCTCTGTTTAGGTCTACATCAACAGCAAACAAACCATAGAGATAGAACTTGAAACTGCTTTATTGTGTCAAGTTTCAAAGAGCTAGCACAAACCGTGTTTGATTTAGAGTTCCAAATACATGTATCCCTATAGGAGAAAACGGAGTGAAACCTCAAAATGAAAACGGTTACTGCAAACGAACGGTTTAACCTAGAAGAACGAAATTTGGCGAGCCAAGTGGGATTAGTGTACTGATCATTACCTGAAAGTATCATCAAGATTGGGTGAAAAAGTGTTTGCTGAGATTTCAGGCAACTCGTAGTTACTTGGAAGCTTGGCAAACCCTTTCCATGAAAGTGATTCTTGCCAGTCTCTACTTAGGGCTAAATCAACAGCAAACAAACCATAGGGACCGAACTTGAAACTGCTTTATTGTGTCAAGTTTCAAAGAGCTAGCACAAACCGTGTTTGATTTAGAGTTCCAAATACATGTATCCCTATAGGAGAAAACAGTGTGAAACCTCAAAATGAAAACGGATACTGCCAACGAACGGTTTAACCTAGAAGAACGAAATTTGGCGAGACAAGTGGGATTGGTGTACTGATCATTACCTGAAAATATCATCAAGATTGGGTGAAAAAGTGTTTGCTGAGATTTCAGGCAACTCGTAGTTTTTTGGAAGCTTGGCAAGCCCTTTCCAAGAAAGGGATTCTCGCCAGTCTCTGCTTAGGGCTACATCAACAGCAAACAAACCATAGAGATAGAACTTGAAACTGCTTTATTGTGTCAAGTTTCAAAGAGCTAGCACAAACCGTATTTGATTTAGAGTTCCAAATACATGTATCCCTATAGGAGAAAACAGAGTGAAACCTCAAAATGAAAATGCTTACTGCAAACGAAAGTTTTAACCTAGAAGAAGGAAATTTGGCGAACCAAGTGGGATTGGTGTACTGATCATTACCTGAAAGTATCATCAAGATTGGGTGAAAAAGTGTTTGCTGAGATTTCAGGCAACTCATAGTTTTTTGGAAGCTTGGCAACCCCTTTCCATGAAAGTGATTCTCGTCAGTCTCTGCTAAGGGCTACATGAACAGCAAGCAAACCATAATGATAGAATTTGAAACTGCTTTATTGTGTCAAGTTTCAAAGAGCTAGCAAAAACCGTGTTTGATTTAGAGTTCCAAATACATGTATCCGTATAGGAGAAAACAGAGTGAAACCTCAAAATGAAAACGGTTACTGCAAACGAACGGTTTAACCTAGAAGAACAAAATTTGGCGAGCCAAGTGGGATTGGTGTACTGATCATTACCTGAAAGTACCATCAAGGTTCTGTGAAAAAGTGTTTGCTGAGATTTCAGGAAACTCGTACTTTTTAGAAGCTTGGCAATCACTTTCCATGAAAGTGATTCTCGCAAGTCTCTGCTTAGGGCTACATCAACAGCAAATAAACCATAGAGATAGAACTTGAAACTGCTTTATTGTGTCATGTTTCAAAGAGCTAGCACAAACCGTGTTTCATTTACAGTTTCAAATACATGTATACCTATAGGAGAAAAGAGAGTGAAACCTCAAAATGAAAACGTTTACTGCAAACGAACGGTTTAACCTAGAAGAACGAAATTTGGTGAGTCAAGTGGGATTGGTGTACTGATCATTACCTGAAAGTATCATCAAGATTGGGTGAAAAAGTGTTTGTTGAGATTTCAGGCTACTCGTTGTTTTTTGGAAGCTTGGCAAGCCCTTTCTGTAAAAGTGATTCTCGCCGGTCTCTGCTTAGGGCTACATGAACAGCAAACAAACCATAGAGATAGAACTTGAAACTGCTTTATTGTGTCAAGTTTCAAAGAGCTAGCACAAACCGAGTTTGATTTAGAGTTCCAAAAACTTGTGTCCCTATAGGAGAAAACAGAGTGAAACCTCAAAATTAAAACGGTTACTGCAAAGGAACGGTTTAATCTAGAAGAACGAAATTTGGCGAGTCAAGTGGGATTGGTGTACTGATCATTACCTGAAAGTATCATCAGGATTGGGTGAAAAAGTGTTTGATGAAATTTCAGGAAACTCGTAGTTTTTTGGAAGCTTGGCAACCCCTTTCCATGAAAGTGATTCTCGCCAGTCTCTGCTTAGGGTTACATCAACAGCAAAAAACTATAGTGATAGAATTTGAAACTGCTTTATTGTGTCAAGTTTCAAAGAGCTAGCACAAACCGTGTTTGATTTAGAGTTCCAAATACATGTATCCCTATTGGAGAAAACAGAGTGAAACCTCAAAATGAAAACGGTTACTGCAAACGAACGGTTTAATGTAGAAGAACAAAATTTGGCGAGCCAAGTGGGATTGGTGTACTGATCATTACCTGAAAGTATCATCAAGAATGGGAGAAAAAGTGTTTGCTGAGATTTCAGGCAACTCGTAGTTTTTTGGAAACTTGGCAAGCCGTCTCCATGAAAGTGATTCTCGCCAGTCTCTGCTTAGGGCTATATCAACAGCAAACAAACCATAGAGATAGAACTTGAAACTGCTTTATTGTGTCAAGTTTCAAAGAGCTAGCACAAACCGTGTTTGATTTAGAGTTCCAAATACATGTATCCCTATAGGAGAAAACAGATTGAAACCTCAAAATGAAAACGGTTACTGCAAACGATCGGTTTAACCTACAAGAACAAAATTTGGCCAGCCAAGTGGGATTGGTGTACTGATTATTACCTGAAAGTATCATCAAGATTGTATGAAAAACTGTTTTCTGAGATTTCAGGCAACTCGTAGTTTTTTGGAAGCTTGGCAATCCCTTTCCATGAAAGTGATTCTAGCCAGTCTCTGCTTAGGGTTACAACAACAGCAAACAAACCAAAGAGATTGAACTTGAAACTGCTTTATTGTGTCAAGTTTCAAAGAGCTAGCACAAACCGAGTTTGATTTAGAGTTCCAAAAACTTGTGTCCCTATAGGAGAAAACAGAGTGAAACCTCAAAATTAAAACGGTTACTGCAAACGAACGGTTTAATCTAGAAGAACGAAATTTGGCGAGTCAAGTGGGATTGGTGTACTGATCATTACCTGAAAGTATCATCAAGATTGGGTGAAAAACTGTTTGCTGAGATTTCAGGCAACTCATAGTTTTTTGGAAGCTTGGCAACCCCTTTCCGTAAAAGTGATTCTCGCCAGTCTCTGCTTAGGGCTACATCAACAGCAAGCAAACCATAGAGATAGAAGTTGAAACTGCTTTATGGTGTCAAGTTTCAAAGAGCTATCACAAACCGTGTTTGATTTGGATATCCAAATACATGAATCCCTATAGGAGAAAACAGAGTGAAACCTGAAAATGAAAACGGTTACTGCAAACAAACGGTTTAACCTAGAAGAACGAAACTTGGCGAGCCAAGTGAGATTGGAGTACTGATCATTACCTGAAAGTATCATCAAAAATGGGTGAAAAAGTGTTTGCTGAGATTTAAGGCAACCCGTATTTTTCTGGAAGCTTGGCAAGCCGTCTCCATGAAAGTGATTCTCGCCAGTCTCTGCTTAGGGCTACATCAACAGCAAACAAACCACAGAGATAGAACTTGAAACTGCTTTATTGTGTCAAGTTTCAAAGAGCTAGCACAAACCGTGTTTGATTTAGAGTTCCAAATACTTGTATCCCTATGGGAGAAAACAGAGTGAAACCGCAAAATGAAAACAGTTACTGCAAATGAACGGTTTAACCTAGAAGAACGAAATTTGGCGAGCCAAGTGGTATTGGTGTACTGACCATTACCTGAAAGTATCATCAGGATTGGGTGAAAAAGTGTTTGATGAAATTTCAGGAAACTCGTAGTTTTTTGGAAGCTTGGCAACCCCTTTCCATGAAAGTGATTCTCGCCAGTCTCTGCTTAGGGTTACATCAACAGCAAAAAACTATAGTGATAGAATTTGAAACTGCTTTATTGTGTCAAGTTTCAAAGAGCTAGCACAAACCGTGTTTGATTTAGAGTTCCAAATACATGTATCCCTATAGGAGAAAACAGAGTGAAACCTCAAAATGAAAACGGTTACTGCAAACGAACGGTTTAACCTAGAAGAACGAAATTTGGCGAGCCAAGTGGGATTGGTGTACTGACAATTACCTGAAAGTATCATCAAGATTGGGTGAAAAATTGTTTGCTGAGATTTCAGGCAACTCGTACTTTTTGGAAGCTTGGCAACCCCTTTCCATGAAAGTGATTCTCACCAGTCTCTCCTAAGGGCTACATGAAGAGCAAGCAAACCATAATGATAGAATTTGAAACTTCTTTATTGTGTCAAGTTTCAAAGAGCTAGCACAAACCGTGTTTGATTTAGAGTTCCAAATACATGTATCCCTATAGGAGAAAACAGAGTGAAACCTCAAAATGAAAACGGTTACTGCAAACGAACGGTTTAACCTAGAAGAACGAAATTTGGCGAGCCAAGTGGGATTGGTGTACTGATCATTACCTGAAAGTATCATCAAGATTGGGTGAAAAAGTGTTTGCTGAGATTTCAGGCAACTCGTACTTTTTGGAAGCTTGGCAACCCCTTTCCATGAAAGTGATTCTCACCAGTCTCTGCTAAGGGCTACATCAACAGCAAACAAACCATAGAGATAGAACTTAAAACTGCTTTACTGTGTCAAGTTTCAAAGAGCTAGCACAAACCGTGTTTGATTTAGAGTTCCAAATACATGTATCCCGATTGGAGAAAACAGAGTGAAACCTCAAAATGTAAACGGTTACTGCAAACGAAAGGTTTAATGTAGAAGAACGAAATTTGGCGAGCCAAGTGGGATTGGTGTACTGATCATTACCTGAAAGTATCATCAAGATTGGGTGAAAAAGTGTTTGCTGAGATTTCAGGCAACTCGTAGTTTTTTGGAAGCTTGGCAAGCCCTCTCAATGAAAGTGATTCTCGCCACTCTCTGCTTAGGGCTACATCAACAGCAAATAAACCATTGAGATAGAACTTGAAACAACTTTATTGTGTCAAGTTTCAAAGAGCTAGCACAAACCGTGTTTCATTTACAGTTTCAAATACATGTATCCCTATAGGAGAAAAGAGAGTGAAACCTCAAAATGAAAACGGTTACTGCAAACGAACGGTTTAACCTAGAAGAACGCAATTTGGTGAGTCAATTGGGATTGGTGTACTGATCATTACCTGAAAGTATCATCAAGATTGGGTGAAAAAGTGTTTGCTGAAATTTCAGGAAACTCGTGGTTTTATGGAAGCTTGGCAACCCCTTTCCATGAAAGTGATTCTCGCCAGTCTCTGCTTAGGGCTACATCAACAGCAAACAAACCATAGAGATAGAACTCGAAACTGTTTATTGTGTTAATTTTCAAAGACCTAGCACAAACCGAGTTTGATTTAGAGTTCCAAATACATGTATCCCTATAGGAGAGAACAGAGTGAAACCTCAAAATGAAAACGGTTATTGCAAAAAAACGGTTTAACCAAGAAGAACAAAATTTGGTGAGTCAAGTGGGATTGCTGTACTGATCATTACCTGAAAGTATCATCAAGATTGGGTGAAAATGTGTTTGCTGAGATTTCAGGCAACTCGTAGTATTTTGGAAGCTTGGCAAGCCCTTTCCATGAATGTGATTCTCGCCAGTCTCTTCTTAGGGCTACATCAACAGCATACAAACCATAGAGATAGAACTTGAAACTGCTTTATTGTGTCAAGTTTCAAAGAGCTAGCACAAACCGTGTTTTATTTAGAGTTTCAAATACTTGTATCCCTATTGGAGAAAACTGAGTGAAACCTCAAAATGAAAACGGTTACTGCAAACGAACGGTTTCACCTAGAAGAACGAAATTTGGCGAGCCAAGTGGGATTGGTGTACTGATCATTACCTGAAAGTATCATCAAGATTGGGAGAAAAAGTGTTTGCTGAGATTTCAGGCAAGTCTTAGTTTTCTGGAAGCTCTGCAACCGGTTTCCATGAATGTGATTCTCGCCAGTCTCTGCTTAGGGCTACATCAACAGCAAACAAACCATAGAGATAAAACTTGAAACTGCTTTATTTTGTCAAGATTCAAACAGCTAGCACAAACCGTGTTTGATTTAGAGTTCAAAATACATGTATCCCTATAAAAGAAAACAGAGTGAAACCTCAAAATGAAAACGGTTACTGCAAACGAACGGTTTAACCTAGAAGAACGAAATTTGGCGAGCCAAGTGGGATTGGTGTACTGATCAGTACGTGAAAGTATCATCAACATTGGGTGAAAAAGTGTTTGCTGAGATTTCAGGCAACTCGTAGTTTTTTGGAAGCTTGGCAAGCCCTTTCCATGAAAGTGATTCTCGACAGTCTCTGCTTAGGGCTACATCAACAGCAAACAAACCATAGAGATAGAACTACAGCGAGCTTTATTGTGTCAAGTTTCAAAGAGCTAGCACAAACCGTGTTTGATTTAGAGTTCCATATACATGTATCCCGATTGGAGAAAACAGAGTGAAACCTCAAAATGTAAACGGTTACTGCAAACGAAAGGTTTAATGTAGAAGAACGAAATTTGGCGAGCCAAGTGGGATTGGTGTGCTGATCATTACCTGAAAGTATCATCAAGATTGGTTGAAAAAGTGTTTGCTGTGATTTCAGGAAACTCGTAGTTTTTTGGAAGCTTGGCAAGCCCTCTCCATGAAAGTGATTCTCGCCAGTCTCTGCTTAGGGCTACATCAACAGCAAACAAACCATAGAGATATAACTAGAAACTGCTTTATTGTGTCAAGTTTCAAAGAGCTAGCACAAACCGTGTTTGATTTAGAGTTCCAAATACATATATCCCTATAGTAGAAAACAGAGTGAAACCTCAAAATGAAAACGGTTACTGCAAACAAACGGTTTAACCTAGAAGTACGAAATTTGGCGAGCCAAGTGGGAATGGTGTACTGATCATTACCTGAAAGTATCATCAAGATTGTGTGAAAAAGTGTTTGCTGAGATTTCAGGCAACTCGTAGTTTTTTGGAAGCTTGGCAAGCCCTTTCCATGAATGTGATTCTAGCCAGTCTCTTCTTAGGGCTACATCAACAGCATAAAAACCATAGAGATAGAACTTGAAACTGCTTTATTGTGTCAAGTTTCAAAGAGCTAGCACAAAAAGTGTTTGATTTAGAGTTCCAAACACATGTATCCCTATAGGACAAAACAGAGTGAAACCTCAAAATAAAAACGGTTACTGCAAAGGAACGGTTTAACCTAGAAGAATGAAATTTGGTGAGCCAAGTAGGATTGGAGTACTGATCATTACCTGAAAGTATCATCAAGATTGGGTGAAAAAGTGTTTGCTGAGATTTCAGGCAACTAATAGTTTTTTGGAACCTTGGCAAGCCCTCTCCATGAAAGTGATTCTCGCCAGTCTCTGCTTAGGGCTACATCAACAGCAAACAATCCATAGAGATAGAACTTGAAACTGCTTTATTGTGTTAATTTTCAAAGAGCTAGCACAAACCGTATTTGATTTAGAGTTCCAAATACATGTATCCCTATAGAAGAAAACGGAGTGAAACCTCAAAATTAAAACCGTTACTGCAAACGAACGGTTTAACCTAGAAGAACGAAATTTGGCGAGCCAAGTGGGATTGGTGTACTGATCATTACCTGAAAGTATCATCAAGATTGGGTGAAAAAGTGTTTGCTTAGATTTCAGGAAACTCGTAGTTTTTTGGAAGCTTGGCAAGCCCTTTCCATGAAAGTGATTCTCGCCAGTCTCTGCTTAGGGCTACATTAACAGCAAAGAAACGATGGAGATAGAAATAGAAACTGCTTTATTGTGTCATGTTTCAAAGAGCTAGCACAAACCGTGCTTGATTTAGAGTTCCAAATACATGTATCCCTATAGGAGAAAACAGAGTGAAACCTCAAAATGAAAATGGTTACTGCAAACAAACGGTTTAACCTAGAAGAACGAAATTTGGCGAGCCAAGTGGGATTGGTGTACTGATCATTACCTGAAAGTATCATCAAGATTGGGTGAAAAAATGTTTGATGAGATTTCAGGAAACTCGTAGTTTTTTGGAAGCTTGGCAAGCCCTTTCCAGAAAGTGATTCTCGCCAGTCTCTGCTTAGGGCTACATCAACAGCAAACAAACCATAGAGATAGAACTTGAAACTGCTTTAGTGTGTCAAGTTTCAAAGAGCTAGCACAAACCGTGTTTGATTTAGAGTTCCAAATACATGTATCCCTATAGAAGAAAACAGAGTGAAACCTCAAAATGAAAACGGTTACTGCAAACGAACGGTTTAACCTAGAAGAACGAAATTTGGCGAGACAAGTGGAATTAGTGTACTGATCATTACCTGAAAGTATCATCAAGATTGGGTGAAAATGTGTTTGCTGAGATTTCAGGAAACTCGTAGTTTTTTGGAAGATTGGCAAGCCCTTTCCATGAAAGCGATTCTCGCCAGTCTCTGCTTAGGGCTACATCAACAGCAAACAAACCATAGAGATAGAACTTGATACTGCTCTATTTTGTCAAGTTTCAAAGAGCTAGCACAAACCGTGTTTAATTTAGAGTTCCAAATACATGTATCCCTATAGGAGAAAACAGAGTGAAACCTCAAAATAAAAATGATTATTGCAAACGAACGGTTTAACCTGGAAGAACGAAATTTGGCGAGCCAAGTGAGATTGGTGTTCTGATCATTACCTGTAAGTATCATCAATATTGGGTGAAAAAGTGTTTGCTGAGATTTCATGCAACTCGTAGTTTTTTGGAAGCTTGGCAAGCCCTTTCCATGAAAGTGATTCTCGCCAGTCTCTGCTTAGGGCTACATCAACAGCAAACAAACCATAGAGAGAGAACTTGAAACTGCTTTATTGTGTCAAGTTTCAAAGAGCTAGCACAAACCGTGTTTGATTTAGAGTTCCAAATACATGTATCCCTATAGGAGAAAACAGAGTGAAACCTCAAAATGAAAACGGTTACTGCAAACGAACGGTTAAACTAGAAGAACGAAATTTGGTGAGCCAAGTGGGATTGGTGTACTGATCATTACCTGAAAGTATCATCAAGATTGGGTGAAAACGTGTTTGCTGAGATTTCAGGAAACTCGAAGTTTTTTGGAAGCTTGGCAACTCCATTCCATGAAAGTGATTCTCCCAAGTCTCTACTTAGGGCTACATCAACAGCAAACAAACCATAGAGACAGAACTTGAAACTGCTTTATTGTGTCAAGTTTCAAAGAGCTAGCACAAACCGTGTTTTATTTAGAGTTCCAAATACATGTATCCCTATAGGAGAAAACAGAGTGAAACCTCAAAATGAAAACGGTTACTGCAAACGAACGGTTTAACCTAGAAGAACGAAATTAGGCAAGCCAAGTGGGATTGTTGTACTGATCAGTACCTGAAAGTATCATCAAGATTGGGTGAAAAAGTGTTTGCTGAGATTTCAGGCAACTCGTAGTTTTTTGGAAGCTTGGCAACCCCTTTCCATGAAAGTGATTCTCGGCACTCTCTGCTTAGGGCTACATCAACAGCAAACAAACCATAGAGATAGAACTTGAAACTGCTTTATTGTGTCAAGTTTCAAAGAGCTAGCACAAACCGTGTTTGATTTAGAGTTTCAAATACTTGTATCCCTATGGGAGAAAACAGAGTGAAACCTCAAAATGAAAACGGTTACTGCAAACGAACGGTTTAACCTAGAAGAACGAAATTTGGCGAGCCAAGTGAGATTGGCGTACTGATCATTACCTGAATGTATCATCAAGATAGGTTGAAAAAGTGTTTGCTGAGATTTCAGGCTACTCGTTGTTTTTTGGAAGCTTGGCAAGCCCTTCCCGTGAAAGTGATTCTCGCCAGTCTCTGCTTAGGGCTACATCAACAGCAAACAAACCATAGAGATAGAACTTGAAACTGCTTTATTGTGTGAAGTTTCATAGAGCTAGCACAAACCGTGTTTGATTTAGACTTCCAAATACATGAATCCCTAGAGGAGAAAACAGAGTGAAACCTCAAAATGAAAACGGTTACATCAAACGAACGGTTTAACCTAGAAGAACGAAATTTGGCGAGCCATGTGTGATTGGAGTACTGATCATTACCTGAAAGCATCATCAAAATTGGGGTGAAAAAGTGTTTGCTGAGATTTCAGGCAACCCGTATTTTTCTAGAAGCTTCCCAAGCCGTCTCCATGAAAGTGATTCTCGCCAGTCTCTGCTTAGGGCTACATCAACACCAAATAAACCATTGAGATAGAACTTGAAACTGCTTTATTGTGTCAAGTTTCAAAGAGCTAGCACAAACCGTGTTTTATTTAGAGTTTCAAATACTTGTATCCCTATTGGAGAAAACTGAGTGAAACCTCAAAATGAAAACGGTTACTGCAAACGAACGGTTTCACCTAGAAGAACGAAATTTGGCGAGCCAAGTGGGATTGGTGTACTGATCATTACCTGAAAGTATCATCAAGATTGGGAGAAAAAGTGTTTGCTGAGATTTCAGGCAACTCTTAGTTTTCTGGAAGCTCTGCAACCGGTTTCCATGAATGTGATTCTCGCCAGTCTCTGCTTAGGGCTACATCAACAGCAAACAAACCATAGAGATAAAACTTGAAACTGCTTTATTTTGTCAAGATTCAAACAGCTAGCACAAACCGTGTTTGATTTAGAGTTAAAAATACATGTATCCCTATAAAAGAAAACAGAGTGAAACCTCAAAATGAAAACGGTTAGTGCAAACGAACGGTTTAACCTAGAAGAACGAAATTTGGCGAGCCAAGTGGGATTGGTGTACTGATCAGTACGTGAAAGTATCATCAACATTGGGTGAAAAAGTGTTTGCTGAGATTTCAGGCAACTCGTAGTTTTTTGGAAGCTTGGCAAGCCCTTTCCATGAAAGTGATTCTCGACAGTCTCTGCTTAGGGCTACATCAACAGCAAACAAACCATAGAGATAGAACTTGAAACTGCTTTAGTGTGTCAAGTTTCAAAGAGCTAGCACAAACCGTGTTTGATTTAGAGTTCCAAATACATGTATCCCTATAGAAGAAAACAGAGTGAAACCTCAAAATGAAAACGGTTACTGCAAACGAACGGTTTAACCTAGAAGAACGAAATTTGGCGAGACAAGTGGAATTAGTGTACTGATCATTACCTGAAAGTATCATCAAGATTGGGTGAAAATGTGTTTGCTGAGATTTCAGGAAACTCGTAGTTTTTTGGAAGATTGGCAAGCCCTTTCCATGAAAGCGATTCTCGCCAGTCTCTGCTTAGGGCTACATCAACAGCAAACAAACCATAGAGATAGAACTTGATACTGCTCTATTTTGTCAAGTTTCAAAGAGCTAGCACAAACCGTGTTTAATTTAGAGTTCCAAATACATGTATCCCTATAGGAGAAAACAGAGTGAAACCTCAAAATAAAAATGATTATTGCAAACGAACGGTTTAACCTGGAAGAACAAAATTTGACGAGCCAAGTGAGATTGGCGTTCTGATCATTACCTGTAAGTATCATCAATATTGGGTGAAAAAGTGTTTGCTGAGATTTCATGCAACTCGTAGTTTTTTGGAAGCTTGGCAAGCCCTTTCCATGAAAGTGATTCTCGCCAGTCTCTGCTTAGGGCTACATCAACAGCAAACAAACCATAGAGAGAGAACTTGAAACTGCTTTATTGTGTCAAGTTTCAAAGAGCTAGCACAAACCGTGTTTGATTTAGAGTTCCAAATACATGTATCCCTATAGGAGAAAACAGAGTGAAACCTCAAAATGAAAACGGTTACTGCAAACGAACGGTTAAACTAGAAGAACGAAATTTGGTGAGCCAAGTGGGATTGGTGTACTGATCATTACCTGAAAGTATCATCAAGATTGGGTGAAAACGTGTTTGCTGAGATTTCAGGAAACTCGAAGTTTTTTGGAAGCTTGGCAACTCCATTCCATGAAAGTGATTCTCCCAAGTCTCTACTTAGGGCTACATCAACAGCAAACAAACCATAGAGACAGAACTTGAAACTGCTTTATTGTGTCAAGTTTCAAAGAGCTAGCACAAACCGTGTTTTATTTAGTGTTCCAAATACATGTATCCCTATAGGAGAAAACAGAGTGAAACCTCAAAATGAAAACGGTTACTGCAAACGAACGGTTTAACCTAGAAGAACGAAATTAGGCAAGCCAAGTGGGATTGTTGTACTGATCAGTACCTGAAAGTATCATCAAGATTGGGTGAAAAAGTGTTTGCTGAGATTTCATGCAACTCGTAGTTTTTTGGAAGCTTGGCAACCCCTTTCCATGAAAGTGATTCTCGGCACTCTCTGCTTAGGGCTACATCAACAGCAAACAAACCATAGAGATAGAACTTGAAACTGCTTTATTGTGTCAAGTTTCAAAGAGCTAGCACAAACCGTGTTTGATTTAGAGTTTCAAATACTTGTATCCCTATGGGAGAAAACAGAGTGAAACCTCAAAATGAAAACGGTTACTGCAAACGAACGGTTTAACCTAGAAGAACGAAATTTGGCGAGCCAAGTGAGATTGGCGTACTGATCATTACCTGAATGTATCATCAAGATAGGTTGAAAAAGTTTTTGCTGAGATTTCAGGCTACTCGTTGTTTTTTGGAAGCTTGGCAAGCCCTTCCCGTGAAAGTGATTCTCGCCAGTCTCTGCTTAGGGCTACATCAACAGCAAACAAACCATAGAGATAGAACTTGAAACTGCTTTATTGTGTGAAGTTTCATAGAGCTAGCACAAACCGTGTTTGATTTAGATTTCCAAATACATGAATCCCTAGAGGAGAAAACAGAGTGAAACCTCAAAATGAAAACGGTTACATCAAACGAACGGTTTAACCTAGAAGAACGAAATTTGGCGAGCCATGTGGGATTGGAGTACTGATCATTACCTGAAAGCATCATCAAAATTGGGTGAAAAAGTGTTTGCTGAGATTTCAGGCAACCCGTATTTTTCTAGAAGCTTCAAAAGCCGTCTCCATGAAAGTGATTCTCGCCAGTCTCTGCTTAGGGCTACATCAACACCAAATAAACCATTGAGATAGAACTTGAAACTGCTTTATTGTGTCAAGTTTCAAAGAGCTAGCACAAACCGTGTTTTATTTAGAGTTTCAAATACTTGTATCCCTATTGGAGAAAACTGAGTGAAACCTCAAAATGAAAACGGTTACTGCAAACGAACGGTTTCACCTAGAAGAACGAAATTTGACGAGCCAAGTGGGATTGGTGTACTGATCATTACCTGAAAGTATCATCAAGATTGGGAGAAAAAGTGTTTGCTGAGATTTCAGGCAACTCTTAGTTTTCTGGAAGCTCTGCAACCGGTTTCCATGAATGTGATTCTCGCCAGTCTCTGCTTAGGGCTACATCAACAGCAAACAAACCATAGAGATAAAACTTGAAACTGCTTTATTTTGTCAAGATTCAAACAGCTAGCACAAACCGTGTTTGATTTAGAGTTAAAAATACATGTATCCCTATAAAAGAAAACAGTGAAACCTCAAAATGAAAACGGTTAGTGCAAACGAACGGTTTAACCTAGAAGAACGAAATTTGGCGAGCCAAGTGGGATTGGTGTACTGATCAGTACGTGAAAGTATCATCAACATTGGGTGAAAAAGTGTTTGCTGAGATTTCAGGCAACTCGTAGTTTTTTGGAAGCTTGGCAAGCCCTTTCCATGAAAGTGATTCTCGACAGTCTCTGCTTAGGGCTACATCAACAGCAAACAAACCATAGAGATAGAACTTCAGCGAGCTTTATTGTGTCAAGTTTCAAAGAGCTAGCACAAACCGTGTTTGATTTAGAGTTCCAAATACATGTATCCCGATTGGAGAAAACAGAGTGAAACCTCAAAATGTAATCGGTTACTGCAAACGAAAGGTTTAATGTAGAAGAACGAAATTTGGCGAGCCAAGTGGGATTGGTGTGCTGATCATTACCTGAAAGTATCATCAAGATTGGGTGAAAAAGTGTTTGCTGTGATTTCAGGAAACTCGTAGTTTTTTGGAAGCTTGGCAAGCCCTCTCCATGAAAGTGATTCTCGCCAGTCTCTGCTTAGGGCTACATCAACAGCAAACAAACCATAGAGATATAACTAGAAACTGCTTTATTATGTCAAGTTTCAAAGAGCTAGCACAAACCGTGTTTGATTTAGATTTCCAAATACATGAATCCCTAGAGGAGAAAACAGAGTGAAACCTCAAAATGAAAACGGTTACTGCCAACGAACGGTTTAACCTAGAAGAACGAAATTTGGCGAGCCATGTGGGATTGGAGTACTGATCATTACCTGAAAGCATCATCAAGATTGGGTGAAAAAGTGTTTGCTGACATTTCAGGCAACTTGTAGTTTTTTAGAAGCTTGGCAACCCCTTTCCATGAAAGTGATTCTCGCCAGTCTCTGCTTAGGGCTACATCAACAACAAACAAAGCATAGAGACAGAACTTGAAACTGCTTTATTGTGTCAAGTTTCAAAAAGCTAGCACAAACCGTGTTTGATTTAGATATCCAAATACATGAATCCCTATAGGAGAAAACAGAGTGAAACCTCAAAATTAAAACGGTTAGTGCAAACGAATGGTTAACCTAGAAGAACGAAATTTAGCGAGAAAAGTGGGATTGGTGTACTGATCATTACCTGAAAGTATCATCAAGATTGGGTAAAAAAGTGTTTGATGAGATTTCATGCAACTCGTATTTTTTTGGAAGCTTGGCAAGCCCTTTCCATGAAAGTGATCCTCGCCAGTCTCTGCTTAGGGCTACATCAACAGCAAACAAACCATAGAGATAGAACTTGAAACTGCTTTATTGTGTCAAGTTTCAAAGAGCTAGCACAAACCGTGTTTGATTTAGAGTTCCAAATACTTGTATCCCTGTAGGAGAAAACAGGGTGAAACTTCAAAATAAAAACGGTTACTGCAAAGGAGCGGTTTAACCTAGAAGAACGAAATTTGGAGAGCCAAGTGGAATTGGTGTACTGATCATTACCTGAAAGTATCATCAAGATTGGGTGAAAATGTGTTTGCTGAGATTTCAGGCAACTTGTAGTTTTTTAGAAGCTTGGCAACCCCATTCCATGAAAGTGATTCTCGTCAGTCTCTGCTTAGAGCTACATCAACAACAAACAAACCATAGAGATAGAACTTGAAACTGCTTTATTGTGTCAAGTTTCAAAGAGCTAATACAAACCTTGTTTGATTTAGAGTTCCAAATACATGTGTTTGTATAGGAGAAAACAGAGTGAAACCTCAAAATGAAAACGGTTATTGCAAACGAACGGTTTAACCTAGAAGAACGAAATTTGGCGAGCCAAGTGGGATTGGTGTACTGATCATTACCTGGAAGTATCATCAAGATTGGTGAAAAAGTGTTTGCTGAGATTTCAGGCAACACGTAGTTTTTTGGAAGCTTGGCAACCCCTTTCCTTGAAAGTGATTCTTGCCAGTCTCTGCTTAGGGCTACATCAACAGCAAACAAACCATAGGGATAGAACTTGATACTGCTTTATTGTGTCATATTTCAAAGAGCTAGCACAAACCGTGTTTGATTTAGAGTTCCAAATACATGTATCCCTATAGGAGAAAACAGAGTGAAACCTCAAAATGAAAACGGTTACTGCAAACGAACGGTTTAACCTAGAAGAACGAAAGTTGGCGAGCCAAGTGGGATTGGTGTACTGATCATTACCTGAAAGTATCATCAAAATTGGGTGAAAAAGTGTTTGCTGAGATTTAAGGTAACCCGTATTTTTCTGGAAGCTTGGCAAGCCATCTCCATGAAAGTCATTCACGCCAGTCTCTGCTTAGGGCTACACCAACAGCAAACAAACCATAGAGATAGAACTTGAAACTGCTTTATTGTGTCAAGTTTCAAAGAGCTAGCACAAACCGTGTTTGATTTAGAGTTCCAAATACTTGTATGACTAATGGAGAAAACAGAGTGAAACCGCAAAATGAAAAGGGTTACTGCAAATAAACTGTTTAACCTAGAAGAACGAAATTTGGCGAGCCAAGTGGGATAGGTTTACTGATCATTACCTGAAAGTATCATCAAGATTGGGTGAAAAAGTGTTTGCTGAGATTTCAGGAAACTCGTAGTTTTTTGAAGCTTGCAAGCCCTTTCCATGAATGTGATTCTCGCCTGTCTCTGCTTAGGGCTACATCAACAGCATACAAACCATAGATATAGAACTTGAAACTGCTTTATTGTGTCAAGTTTCAAAGAGCTAGCAAAAACCATGTTTGATTTAGACTTCCAAATACATGTATCCCAATAGGAGAAAACAGAGTGAAACCTCAAAATGAAAACGGTTACTGCAAATGAACGGTTTAACCTAGAAGAACACAATTTGGCGAGCCAAGTGGGAATGGTGTACTGATCATTAACTGAAAGTATCATCAAGATTGGGTGAAAAAGTGTTTGCTGAGATTTCAGGCAACTCGTAGTTTTTTGAAAGCTTGGCAAGCCCTCTCCATGAAAGTGATTCTCGCTAGTCTCTGCTTAGGGCAACATCAACAGCAAACAAACCATAGAGATAGAACTTGAAACTGCCTTATAGTGTCAAGTTTCATAGAGCTAGCACAAACCGTGTTTGATTTAGATTTTCAAATACATGAATCCCTATAGGAGAAAACAGAGTGAAACCTCAAAATAAAAACGGTTACTGCAAAGGAACGGTTTAACCTAGAAGAATGAAATTTGGCGAGCCAAGTGGGATTGGAGTACTGATCATTACCTGAAAGTATCATCAAGATTGGGTGAAAAAGTGTTCGCTGAGATTTCAGGCAACTCGTAGTTTTTTGGAAGCTTGGCAAGCCCTCTCCATGAAAGTGATTCTCGCTAGTCTCTGCTTAGGGCTACATCAACAGTAAACAAACCTTAGAGATAGAACTTGAAACTGCTTTATTGTGTTAAGTTTCAAAGAGCTAGCACAAACCGTGTTTGATTTAGAGTTCCAAATACTTGTATCCCTATAGGAGAAAACAGAGTGAAACCTCAAAATAAAAACGGTTACTGCAAAGGAACGGTTTAACCTAGAAGAACGAAATTTGGCGAGCCAAGTGGGATTGGTGTACTGATCATTACTTGAAAGTATCATCAAGATTGGGTGAAAATGTGTTTGCTGAGATTTCAGGGAACTTGTAGTTTTTTAGAAGCTTGGCAAGCCCTTTCCATGAAAGTGATTCTCGCCAGTCTCTGCTTAGGTCTACATCAACAGCAAACAAACCATAGAGATAGAACTTGAAACTGCTTTATTGTGTCAAGTTTCAAAGAGCTAGCACAAAACGTGTTTGATTTAGAATTTAAAATACATGTGTCCCTATAGGAGAAAACAGAGTGAAACCTCAAAATGAAAACGGTTACTGCAAATGAACGGTTTAACCTAGAAGAACGAAATTTGGCGAGCCAAGTGGGATTGGTGTACTGATCATTACCTGAAAGTATCATCAAGATTGGGTGAAAAAGTGTTTGCTGATATTTAAGGCAACTCGTAGTTTTTTGGAAGCTTGGCAAGCCCTCTCCGTGAAACTGATTCTCGCCAGTATCTGCTTAGGGCTACATCAACAGCAAACAAACCGTAGAGATAGAACTTGAACCTGCTTTATTGTGTCAAGTTTCAAAAAGCTAGCACAAACCGTGTTTGATTTAGAGTTCCAAATACATGTATCCCTATAGGAGAAAACAGAGTGAAACCTCAAAATGAAAACGTTTACTGCAAACGAACGGTTTAACCTAGAAGAACGAAATTTAGCGAGGCAAGTGTGGTTGGAGTACTGATCATTACCTGAAAGTATCATCAAGATTGGGTGAAAAAGTGTTTGCTGAGATCATGCAATTGGGAGTTTTTTGGAAGCTTGGCAAGCCCTTTCCATGAAAGTGATTCTCGCCAGTCTCTGCTTAGGGCTACATCAACAGCAAACAAACCATAGAGATAGAATTTGAAACTGCTTTATTGTGTCAAGTTTCAAAGAGCTAGCACAAACCGTGTTTGATTTAGAGTTTCAAATACTTGTATCCCTATGGGAGAAAACAGAGTGAAACCTCAAAATGAAAACGGTTACTGCAAATGAACGGTTTAACCTAGAAGAACGAAATTTGGCGAGCCAAGTGGGAATGGTGTACTGATCATTACCTGAAAGTATCATCAAGATTGGGTGAAAAAGTGTTTGCTGAGATTTCAGGCAACTCGTAGTTTTTTGGAAGCTTGGCAAGCCCTTTCCATGAATGTGATTGTAGCCAGTCTCTTCTTAAGGCTACATCAACAGCATACAAACCATAGAGATAGAACTTGAAACTGCCTTATAGTGTCAAGTTTCAAAGAGCTAGCACAAAAAGTGTTTGATTTAGAGTTCCAAACACATGTATCCCTATAGGACAAAACAGAGTGAAACCTCAAAATTAAAACGGTTACTGCAAAGGAACGGTTTAACCTAGAAGAATGAAATTTGGTGAGCCAAGTAGGATTGGAGTACTGGTCATTACCTGAAAGTATCATCAAGATTGGGTGAAAAAGTGTTTGCTGAGATTTCAGGCAACTAATAGTTTTTTGGAACCTTGGCAAGCCCTCTCCATGAAAGTGATTCTCGCCAGTCTCTGCTTAGTGCTACATCAACAGCAAACAATCCATAGAGATAGAACTTGAAACTGCTTTATTGTGTTAATTTTCAAAGAGCTAGCACAAACCGTATTTGATTTAGAGTTCCAAATACATGTATCCCAATAGAAGAAAACGGAGTGAAACCTCAAAATGAAAACCGTTACTGCAAACGAACGGTTTAACCTAGAAGAACGAAATTTGGCGAGCCAAGTGGGATTGGTGTACTGATCATTACCTGAAAGTATCATCAAGATTGGGTGAAAAAGTGTTTGCTTAGATTTCAGGAAACTCGTAGTTTTTTGGAAGCTTGGCAAGCCCTTTCCATGAAAGTGATTCTCGCCAGTCTCTGCTTAGGGCTACATTAACAGCAAAGAAACGATGGAGATAGAAATAGAAACTGCTTTATTGTGTCATGTTTCAAAGAGCTAGCACAAACCGTGTATGATTTAGAGTTCCAAATACATGTATCCCTATAGGAGAAAACAGAGTGAAACCTCAAAATGAAAATGGTTACTGCAAACAAACGGTTTAACCTAGAAGAACGAAATTTGGCGAGCCAAGTGGGATTGGTGTACTGATCATTACCTGAAAGTATCATCAAGATTGGGTGCAAAAATGTTTGCTGAGATTTCAGGCTACTCGTTGTTTTTTGGAAGCTTGGCAAGCCCTTCCCGTGAAAGTGATTCTCGCCACTCTCTGCTTAGGGCTACATCAACAGCAAACAAACCATAGAGATAGAACTTGAAACTGCTTTATTTTGTCAAGTTTCAAAGAGCTAGCACAAACCGTGTTTGATTTAGAGTTTCAAATACTTGTATCCCTATGGGAGAAAACAGAGTGAAACCTCAAAATGAAAACGGTTACTGCAAACGAACGGTTTAACCTAGAAGAACGAAATTTGGCGAGCCAAGTGAGATTGGCGTACTGATCATTACCTGAATGTATCATCAAGATTGGTTGAAAAAGTGTTTGCTGAGATTTCAGGCTACTCGTTGTTTTTTGGAAGCTTGGCAAGCCCTTTCCATGAAAGTGATTCTCGCCAGTCTCTGCTTAGGGCTACATCAACAGCAAACAAACCATAGAGATAGAACTTGAAACTGCTTTATTGTTTTAATTTTCAAAGGGCTAGCACAAACCGTGTTTGATTTAGAGTTCCAAATACATGTATCCCTATAGGAGAAAACAGAGTGAAACCTCAAAATGAAAACGGTTACTGCAAACGAACGGTTTAACCTAGAAGAACGAAATTTGGTGAGTCAAGTGGGATTGGTGTACTGATCATTACCTGAAAGTATCATCAAGATTGGGTGAAATAGTGTTTGCTGAGATTTCAGGCAACACTTAGTTTTTTGGAAGCTTGACAAGCCCTTTCCATGAAAGTGATTCTCACCAGTCTGTGCTAAGGGCTACATCAACAGCATACAAACCATAGAGATAGAACTTGAAACTGCTTTATTGTGTCAAGTTTCAAAGAGCTAGCACAAACAGTGTTTGATTTAGAGTTTCAAATACTTGTATCTCTATGGGAGAAAACAGAGTGAAACCTCAAAATGAAAACGGTTACTGCAAATGAACGGTTTTACCTAGAAGAACGAAATTTGGCGATCCAAGTGGGAATGGTGTACTGATCATTACCTGAAAGTATCATCAAGATTGGGTGAAAAAGTGTTTGCTGAGATTTCAGGCAACTCGTATTATTTTGGAAGATTGGCAAGCCCTTTCCATGAATGTGATTCTCGCCAGTCTCTTCTTAGGGCTACATCAACAGCATACAAACCATAGAGATAGAACTTGAAACTGCTTTATTGTGTCAAGTTTCAAAGAGCTAGCAAAAACCGTGTTTGATTTAGAGTTCCAAATACATGTATCCCTATAGGAGACAACAGAGTGAAACCTCAAAATGAAAACGGTTAATGCAAATGAACGGTTTATCCTAGAAGAACGAAATTCGGCGAGACAAGTGGGATGGTGTACTGATCAGTACCTGAAAGTATCATCAAGATTGGGTGAAAAAGTGTTTGCTGAGTTTTCATGCAACTCGTAGTTTTTTGGAAGCTTGCAAGCCCTTTCCATGAAAGTGATTCTCGCCACTCTCTGCTTAGGGCTACATCAACAGCAAACAAACCATAGAGATAGAACTTGAAACTGCTTTATTGTGTCAAGTTTCAAAGAGCTAGCACAAACCGTGTTTGATTTAGTGTTCCAAATACATGTATCCCTATAGGAGAAAACAGAGTGAAACCTCAAAATGAAAACGGTTACTGCAAACGAACGGTTTAAACTAGAAGAACGAAATTTGGCGAGCCAAGTGGGATTGGAGTACTGATCATTACCTGAAAGTATCATCAAGATTGGGTAAAAAAGTGTATGCTGATATTTCAGGCAACTCGTAGTTTTTTGGAAGCTTGGCAAGCCCTTTCCATGAAAGTAATTCTCGCCAGTCTCTGCTTAGGGCTACATCAACAGCAAACAAACCATAGAGATAGAACTTGAAACTGCTTTATTGTGTCAAGTTTCAAAGAGCTAGCACAAACCGTGTTTGATTTAGTGTTCCAAATACATGTATCCCTATAGGAGAAAACAGAGTGAAAAATCAAAATGAAAACGGTTACTGCCAACGAACGGTTTAACCTAGAAGAACGAAATTTGGCGAGACAAGTGGGCTTGGTGTACTGATCATTACCTGAAAGTATCATCAAGATTGGGTGAAAAAGTGTTTGCTGAGATTTCAGGCAACTCGTAGTTTTTTGGAAGCTTGGCAAGCACTTTCCATGAAAGTGATTCTCGCCAGTCTCTGCTTAGGGCTACATCAACAGCAAACAAACCATAGAGATAGAACTTGAAACTGCTTTATTTTGTCAAGTTTCAAAGAGCTAGCACAAACCGTGTTTGATTTAGAGTTTCAAATACTTGTATCCCTATGGGAGAAAACAGAGTGAAACCTCAAAATGAAAACGGTTACTGCAAACGAACGGTTTAACCTAGAAGAACGAAATTTGGCGAGCCAAGTGAGATTGGCGTACTGATCATTACCTGAATGTATCATCAAGATTGGTTGAAAAAGTGTTTGCTGAGATTTCAGGCTACTCGTTGTTTTTTGGAAGCTTGGCAAGCCCTTTCCATGAAAGTGATTCTCGCCAGTCTCTGCTTAGGGCTACATCAACAGCAAACAAACCATAGAGATAGAACTTGAAACTGCTTTATTGTTTTAATTTTCAAAGGGCTAGCACAAACCGTGTTTGATTTAGAGTTCCAAATACATGTATCCCTATAGGAGAAAACAGAGTGAAACCTCAAAATGAAAACGGTTACTGCAAACGAACGGTTTAACCTAGAAGAACGAAATTTGGTGAGTCAAGTGGGATTGGTGTACTGATCATTACCTGAAAGTATCATCAAGATTGGGTGAAATAGTGTTTGCTGAGATTTCAGGCAACACTTAGTTTTTTGGAAGCTTGACAAGCCCTTTCCATGAAAGTGATTCTCACCAGTCTGTGCTAAGGGCTACATCAACAGCATACAAACCATAGAGATAGAACTTGAAACTGCTTTATTGTGTCAAGTTTCAAAGAGCTAGCACAAACAGTGTTTGATTTAGAGTTTCAAATACTTGTATCTCTATGGGAGAAAACAGAGTGAAACCTCAAAATGAAAACGGTTACTGCAAATGAACGGTTTTACCTAGAAGAACGAAATTTGGCGATCCAAGTGGGAATGGTGTACTGATCATTACCTGAAAGTATCATCAAGATTGGGTGAAAAAGTGTTTGCTGAGATTTCAGGCAACTCGTATTATTTTGGAAGATTGGCAAGCCCTTTCCATGAATGTGATTCTCGCCAGTCTCTTCTTAGGGCTACATCAACAGCATACAAACCATAGAGATAGAACTTGAAACTGCTTTATTGTGTCAAGTTTCAAAGAGCTAGCAAAAACCGTGTTTGATTTAGAGTTCCAAATACATGTATCCCTATAGGAGACAACAGAGTGAAACCTCAAAATGAAAACGGTTAATGCAAATGAACGGTTTATCCTAGAAGAACGAAATTCGGCGAGACAAGTGGGATGGTGTACTGATCAGTACCTGAAAGTATCATCAAGATTGGGTGAAAAAGTGTTTGCTGAGTTTTCATGCAACTCGTAGTTTTTTGGAAGCTTGCAAGCCCTTTCCATGAAAGTGATTCTCGCCACTCTCTGCTTAGGGCTACATCAACAGCAAACAAACCATAGAGATAGAACTTGAAACTGCTTTATTGTGTCAAGTTTCAAAGAGCTAGCACAAACCGTGTTTGATTTAGTGTTCCAAATACATGTATCCCTATAGGAGAAAACAGAGTGAAACCTCAAAATGAAAACGGTTACTGCAAACGAACGGTTTAAACTAGAAGAACGAAATTTGGCGAGCCAAGTGGGATTGGAGTACTGATCATTACCTGAAAGTATCATCAAGATTGGGTAAAAAAGTGTATGCTGATATTTCAGGCAACTCGTAGTTTTTTGGAAGCTTGGCAAGCCCTTTCCATGAAAGTAATTCTCGCCAGTCTCTGCTTAGGGCTACATCAACAGCAAACAAACCATAGAGATAGAACTTGAAACTGCTTTATTGTGTCAAGTTTCAAAGAGCTAGCACAAACCGTGTTTGATTTAGTGTTCCAAATACATGTATCCCTATAGGAGAAAACAGAGTGAAAAATCAAAATGAAAACGGTTACTGCCAACGAACGGTTTAACCTAGAAGAACGAAATTTGGCGAGACAAGTGGGCTTGGTGTACTGATCATTACCTGAAAGTATCATCAAGATTGGGTGAAAAAGTGTTTGCTGAGATTTCAGGCAACTCGTAGTTTTTTGGAAGCTTGGCAAGCACTTTCCATGAAAGTGATTCTCGCCAGTCTCTGCTTAGGGCTACATCAACAGCAAACAAACCATAGAGATAGAACTTGAAACTGCGTTATTGTGTCAAGTTTCAAAGAGCTAGCACAAACCGTGTTTGATTTAGAGTTCCAAATACATGTATCCCTATAGGAGAAAACAGAGTGAAACCTCAAAATGAAAACGGTTACTGCAAACGAACGGTTAACCTAGAAGAAAGAAATTTGGTGAGCCAAGTGGGATTGGTGTACTGATCATTAACTGAAAGTATCATCAAGATTGGGTGAAAAAGTGTTTGCTGAGATTTCAGGCAACTCCTAGTTTTTTGGAGCTTGGCAAGCCCTTTCCATGAAAGTGATTCTCACCAGTCTCTGCTTAGGGCTACATCAACTGCAAACAAACCATAGAGATAGAACTTGATACTGCTCTATTGTGTCAAGTTTCAAAGAGCTAGCACAAACCGTGTTTAATTTAGAGTTCCAAATACATGTATCCCTATAGGAGAAAACAGAGTGAAACCTCAAAATAAAAATGGTTATTGAAAACGAACGGTTTAACCTGGAAGAACGAAATTTGGCGAGCCAAGTGGGATTGTTGTACTGATCACTACCTGAAAGTATCATCAAGATTGGGTGAAAAAGTGTTTGCTGAGATTTCATGCAACTCGTAGTTTTTTGGAAGCTTGGCAACCCCTTTCCATGAAAGTGATTCTCGCCACTCTCTGCTTAGGGCTACATCAACAGCAAACAAACCATAGAGATAGAACTTGAAACTGCTTTATTGTGTCAAGTTTCAAAGAGCTAGCACAAACCGTGTTTGATTTAGAGTTTCAAATACTTGTATCCCTATGGGAGAAAAACAGAGTGAAACCTCAAAATGAAAACGGTTACTGCAAACGAACGGTTTAACCTAGAAGAACGAAATTTGGCGAGCCAAGTGAGATTGGCGTACTGATCATTACCTGAATGTATCATCAAGATTGGTTGAAAAAGTGTTTGCTGAGATTTCAGGCTACTCGTTGTTTTTTGGAAGCTTGGCAAGCCCTTCCCGTGAAAGTGATTCTCGCCAGTCTCTGCTTAGGGCTACATCAACAGCAAACAAACCATAGAGATAGAACTTGAAACTGCTTTATTGTGTGAAGTTTCATAGAGCTAGCACAAACCGTGTTTGATTTAGATTTCCAAATACATGAATCCCTAGAGGAGAAAACAGAGTGAAACCTCAAAATGAAAACGGTTACATCAAACGAACGGTTTAACCTAGAAGAATGAAATTTGGCGAGCCATGTGGGATTGGAGTACTGATCATTACCTGAAAGCATCATCAAAATTGGGTGAAAAAGTGTTTGCTGAGATTTAAGGCAACCCGTATTTTTCTGGAAGCTTCCCAAGCCGTCTCCATGAAAGTGATTCTCGCCAGTCTCTGCTTAGGGCTACATCAACACCAAATAAACCATTGAGATAGAACTTGAAACTGCTTTATTGTGTCAAGTTTCAAAGAGCTAGCACAAACCGTGTTTCATTTACAGTTTCAAATACATGTATCCCTATAGGAGAAAAGAGAGTGAAACCTCAAAATGAAAACGGTTACTGCAAACGAACGGTTTAACCTAGAAGAACGAAATTTGGTGAGTCAAGTGGGATTGGTGTACTGATCATTACCTGAAAGTATCATCAAGATTGGGTGAAAAAGTGTTTGCTGAGATTTCAGGCAACTCGTGGTTTTATGGAAGCTTGGCAACCCCTTTCCATGAAAGTGATTCTCGCCAGTCTCTGCTTAGGGCTACATCAACAGCAAACAAACCATAGAGATAGAACTTGAAACTGCTTTATTGTTTTAATTTTCAAAGGGCTAGCACAAACCGTGTTTGATTTAGAGTTCCAAATACATGTATCCCTATAGGAGAAAACAGAGTGAAACCTCAAAATGAAAACGGTTACTGCAAACGAACGGTTTAACCTAGAAGAACGAAATTTGGTGAGTCAAGTGGGATTGGTGTACTGATCATTACCTGAAAGTATCATCAAGATTGGGTGAAATAGTGTTTGCTGAGATTTCAGGCAACACTTAGTTTTTTGGAAGCTTGACAAGCCCTTTCCATGAAAGTGATTCTCACCAGTCTGTGCTAAGGGCTACATCAACAGCATACAAACCATAGAGATAGAACTTGAAACTGCTTTATTGTGTCACGTTTCAAAGAGCTAGCACAAACAGTGTTTGATTTAGAGTTTCAAATACTTGTATCTCTATGGGAGAAAACAGAGTGAAACCTCAAAATGAAAACGGTTACTGCAAATGAACGGTTTTACCTAGAAGAAGGAAATTTGGCGATCCAAGTGGGAATGGTGTACTTATCATTACCTGAAAGTATCATCAAGATTGGGTGAAAAAGTGTTTGCTGAGATTTCAGGCAACTCGTATTATTTTGGAAGATTGGCAAGCCCTTTCCATGAATGTGATTCTCGCCAGTCTCTTCTTAGGGCTACATCAACAGCATACAAACCATAGAGATAGAACTTGAAACTGCTTTATTGTGTCAAGTTTCAAAGAGCTAGCAAAAACCGTGTTTGATTTAGAGTTCCAAATACATGTATCCCTATAGGAGACAACAGAGTGAAACCTCAAAATGAAAACGGTTAATGCAAATGAACGGTTTATCCTAGAAGAACGAAATTCGGCGAGACAAGTGGGATGGTGTACTGATCAGTACCTGAAAGTATCATCAAGATTGGGTGAAAAAGTGTTTGCTGAGTTTTCATGCAACTCGTAGTTTTTTGGAAGCTTGCAAGCCCTTTCCATGAAAGTGATTCTCGCCACTCTCTGCTTAGGGCTACATCAACAGCAAACAAACCATAGAGATAGAACTTGAAACTGCTTTATTGTGTCAAGTTTCAAAGAGCTAGCACAAACCGTGTTTGATTTAGTGTTCCAAATACATGTATCCCTATAGGAGAAAACAGAGTGAAACCTCAAAATGAAAACGGTTACTGCAAACGAACGGTTTAAACTAGAAGAACGAAATTTGGCGAGCCAAGTGGGATTGGAGTACTGATCATTACCTGAAAGTATCATCAAGATTGGGTAAAAAAGTGTATGCTGATATTTCAGGCAACTCGTAGTTTTTTGGAAGCTTGGCAAGCCCTTTCCATGAAAGTAATTCTCGCCAGTCTCTGCTTAGGGCTACATCAACAGCAAACAAACCATAGAGATAGAACTTGAAACTGCTTTATTGTGTCAAGTTTCAAAGAGCTAGCACAAACCGTGTTTGATTTAGTGTTCCAAATACATGTATCCCTATAGGAGAAAACAGAGTGAAAAATCAAAATGAAAACGGTTACTGCCAACGAACGGTTTAACCTAGAAGAACGAAATTTGGCGAGCCAAGTGGGCTTGGTGTACTGATCATTACCTGAAAGTATCATCAAGATTGGGTGAAAAAGTGTTTGCTGAGATTTCAGGCAACTCGTAGTTTTTTGGAAGCTTGGCAAGCCCTTTCCATGAAAGTGATTCTCGCCAGTCTCTGCTTAGGGCTACATCAACAGCAAACAAACCATAGAGATAGAACTTGAAACTGCGTTATTGTGTCAAGTTTCAAAGAGCTAGCACAAACCTTGTTTGATTTAGAGTTCCAAATACATGTATCCCTATAGGAGAAAACAGAGTGAAACCTCAAAATGAAAACGGTTACTGCAAACGAACGGTTAACCTAGAAGAAAGAAATTTGGTGAGGTAAGTGGGATTGGTGTACTGATCATTAACTGAAAGTATCATCAAGATTGGGTGAAAAAGTGTTTGCTGAGATTTCAGGCAACTCCTAGTTTTTTGGAGCTTGGCAAGCCCTTTCCATGAAAGTGATTCTCACCAGTCTCTGCTTAGGGCTACATCAACTGCAAACAAACCATAGAGATAGAACTTGAAACTGCTTTATTGTGTCAAGTTTCAAAGAGCTAGCACAAACCGTGTTTGATTTAGAGTTCCAAATACATGTATCCCTATAGGAGAAAGCAGAGTGAACCCTCAAAATGAAAACGGTTACTGCAAACGAACGGTTTAACCTAGAAGAACGAAAGTTGGCGAGCCAAGGGGGATTGGTGTACTGATCATTACCTGAAAGTATCATCAAGATTGGGTGAAAAAGTGTTTGCTGATATTTCAGGCAACTCGTAGTTTTTTGGAACCTTGACAAGCCCTTTCCATGAAAGTGATTCTCGCCAGTCTCTGCTTAGGGCTACATCTACAGCAAACAAACCATAGAGATAGAACTTGAAACTGCTTTATTGTGTCAAGTTTCAAAGAGCTAGCACAAACCGTGTTTGATTTAGTGTTCCAAATACATGTATCTCTATAGGAGAAAACTGAGTGAAACCTCAAAATGAAAACGGTTACTGCAAACGAACGGTTTAACTTAGAAGAACGAAATTTGGCGAGCCAAGTGGTGTTGGTGAACTGATCATTACCTGAAAGTATCATCTAGATTGGGTGAAAAAGTGTTTGCTGAGATTTCAGGCAACTCGTAGTTTTTTAAAAGATTGACAAGCCCTTTCCATGAAAGTGATTCTCGCCAGTTTCTGCTTAGGGCTACATCAACAGCAAACAAACCATAGAGATAGATCTTGAAACTGCTTTATTGTGTAAAGTTTCAAAGAGCTAGCACAAACCGTGTTTGATTTAGTGTTCCAAATACATGTATCCCTATAGGAGAAAACAGAGTGAAACCTCAAAATTTCAACGGTTACTGCAAACGAACGGTTTAAACTAGAAGAACGAAATTTGGCGAGCCAAGTGGGATTGGAGTACTGATCATTACCTGAAAGTATCATCAAGATTGGGTGAAAAAGTGTATGCTGATATTTCAGGCAACTCGTAGTTTTTTGGAAGCTTGGCAAGCCCTTTCCATGAAAGTGATTCTCGCCAGTCTCTGCTTAGGGCTACATCAACAGCAAACAAACCATAGAGATAGAACTTGAAACTGCTTTATTGTGTCAAGTTTCAAAGAGCTAGCACAAATCGTGTTTGATTTAGTGTTCCAAATACATGTATCCCTATAGGAGAAAACAGAGTGAAACCTCAAAATGAAAACGGTTACTGCCAACGAACGGTTTAACCTAGAAGAACGAAATTTGGGGAGCCAAGTGGGCTTGGTGTACTGATCATTACCTGAAAGTATCATCAATATTGGGTGAAAAAGTGTTTGCTGAGATTTCAGGCAACTCGTAGTTTTTTGGAAGCTTGGCAGGCCCTTTCCATGAAAGTGATTCTCGCCAGTCTCTGCTTAGGGCTACATCAACAGCAACAAACCATAGAGATAGAACTTGAAACTGCTTTATTGTGTCAAGTTTCAAAGAGCTAGCACAAACCGTGTTTGATTTAGTGTTCCAAATACATGTATCCCTATAGGAGAAAACAGAGTGAAACCTCAAATTGAAAACTGTTACTGCAAAAGAACGGTTTAACCTAGAAGAAGGAAATTTGGCTAGCCAAGTGGGATTGGTATATTGATCATACCTGAATGTATCATCAAGATTAGGTGAAAACGTGTTTGCTGAGATTTCAGGCAACTCGTAGTTTTTTGGAGCTTGGCAAGCCCTTTCCATGAAAGTGATTCTCGCCAGTCTCTGCTTAGGGCTACATCAACAGCAAACAAACCATAGAGATAGAACTTGAAACTGCTTTATTGTGTCAAGTTTCAAAGAGCTAGCACAAACCGTGTTTGATTTAGAGTTCCAAATACATGTATCCCTATAGGAGAAAACAGAGTGAAACCTCAAAATGAAAACGGTTACTGCAAACGAACGGTTTAACCTAGAAGAACGAAAATTGGAGAGCCAAGTGGGATTGGTGTACTGATCATTACCTGAAAGTATCATCAAGATTGGTTCAAAAAGTGTTTGCTGAGATTTCAGGCAACTCGTAGTTTTTTGGAAGCTTGGCAAGCCCTTTCCATGAAAGTGATTCTCGCAAGTCTCTGCTTAGGGCTACATCAACAGCAAACAAACCATAGAGATAGAACTTGAAACTGCTTTATTGTGTCAAGTTTCAAAGAGCTAGCACAAAACGTGTTTGATTTAGAGTTCCAAATACATGTGTCCCTATAGGAGAAAACAGAGTGAAACCTCAAAATGAAAACGGTTACTGCAAATGAACGGTTTAACCTAGAAGAACGAAATTTGGCGAGCCAAGTGGGATTGGTGTACTGATCATTACCTGAAAGTATCATCAAGATTGGGTGAAAAAGTGTTTGCTGATATTTAAGGCAACTCGTAGTTTTTTGGAAGCTTGGCAAGCCCTCTCCGTGAAACTGATTCTCGCCAGTATCTGCTTAGGGCTACATCAACAGCAAACAAACCGTAGAGATAGAACTTGAACCTGCTTTATTGTGTCAAGTTTCAAAAAGCTAGCACAAACCGTGTTTGATTTAGAGTTCCAAATACATGTATCCCTATAGGAGAAAACAGAGTGAAACCTCAAAATGAAAACGTTTACTGCAAACGAACGGTTTAACCTAGAAGAACGAAATTTAGCGAGGCAAGTGTGGTTGGAGTACTGATCATTACCTGAAAGTATCATCAAGATTGGGTGAAAAAGTGTTTGCTGAGATTTCAGGCAACTTGTAGTTTTTTGGAAGCTTGGCAAGCCCTTTCCATGAAAGTGATTCTCGCCAGTCTCTGCTTAGGGCTACATCAACAGCAAACAAACCATAGAGATAGAACTTGAAACTGCTTTATTGTGTCAAGTTTAAAAGAGCTAGCACAAACCGTGTTTGATTTAAAGTTCCAAATACATATATCCCTATAGTAGAAAACAGAGTGAAAGCTCAAAATGAAAACGGTTACTGCAAACGAACGGTTTAACCTAAAAGAACGAAATTTTGTGAGAAAAGTG
>NW_027526145.1:106616-127294 GCF_052094955.1 Ictidomys tridecemlineatus
GAGCTAGCACAAACCGTGTTTGATTTAGTGTTCCAAATACATGTATCCCTATAGGAGAAAACAGAGTGAAACCTCAAAATTTCAACGGTTACTGCAAACGAACGGTTTAAACTAGAAGAACGAAATTTGGCGAGCCAAGTGGGATTGGAGTACTGATCATTACCTGAAAGTATCATCAAGATTGGGTGAAAAAGTGTATGCTGATATTTCAGGCAACTCGTAGTTTTTTGGAAGCTTGGCAAGCCGTTTCCATGAAAGTGATTCTCGCCAGTCTCTGCTTAGGGCTACATCAACAGCAAAGAAACCATAGAGATAGAACTTGAAACTGCTTTATTGTGTCAAGTTTCAAAGAGCTAGCACAAACCGTGTTTGATTTAGAGTTCCAAATACATGTATCCCTATAGGAGAAAACAGAGTGAAACCTCAAAATGAAAACGGTTACTGCAAACGAACTGTTTAACCTAGAAGAACGAAAATTGGCGAGCCAAGTGGGATTGGTGTACTGATCATTACCTGAAAGTATCATCAAGATTGGGTGACAAAGTGTTTGCTGAGATTTCAGGCAACTCGAAGTTTTTTGGAAGCTTGGCAGGCCCTTTCCATGAAAGTGATTCTAGCCAGTCTCTGCTTAGGGCTACATCAACAGCACACAAACCATAGAGATAGAACTTGAAACAGCTTTATTGTGTCAAGTTTTGAAGAGCTAGCACAAACCGTGTTTGATTTAGAGTTCCAAATACATGTATCCCTATAGGAGAAAACAGTGAAACCTCAAAATGAAAACGGTTACTGAAAACGAACGGTTTAAGCTAGAAGAACGAAATTTGGCGAGCCAAGTGGGATTGGTGTACTGATCATTACCTGAAAGTATCATCAAGATTGGATGAAAAAGTGTTTGCTGAGATTTCAGGCAACTCGTAGTTTTTTGGAAGCTTGGCAAGCCCTTTCCATGAAAGTGATTCTCGCCAGTCTCTGCTTAGGACTACATCAACAGCAAACAAACCATAGAGATAGAACTTGAAACTGCTTTATTGTGTCAAGTTTCAAAGAGCTAGCACAAACCGTGTTTGATTTAGAGTTCCAAATACATGTATCCCTATAGGAGAAAACAGAGTGAAACCTCAAAATGAAAACGGTTACTGCAAACGAACGATTTAAACTTGAAGAACAAAATTTGGCGAGCCAAGTGGGATTGGTGTACTGATCATTACCTGAAAGTATCATCAAGATTGGGTGAAAAAGTGTTTGCTGAGATTTCAGGCAACTCGTAGTTTTTTGCAAGCTTGGCAACCACTTTCCATGAAAGTGATTCTCGCCAGTCTCTGCTTAGGGCTACATCAACAGCAAACAAACCATAGAGATAGAACTTGAAACTGCTTTATTGTGTCAAGTTTCAAAGAGCTAGCACAAACCGTGTTTGATTTAGAGTTCCAAATACATGTATCGCTATAGGAGAAAGCAGAGTGAACCCTCAAAATGAAAACGGTTACTGCAAACGAACGGTTTAACCTAGAAGAACGAAAGTTGGCGAGCCAAGGGGGATTGGTGTACTGATCATTACCTGAAAGTATCATCAAGATTGGGTGAAAAAGTGTTTGCTGATATTTCAGGCAACTCGTAGTTTTTTGGAACCTTGACAAGCCCTTCCATGAAAGTGATTCTCGCCAGTCTCTGCTTAGGGCTACATCTACAGCAAACAAACCATAGAGATAGAACTTGAAACTGCTTTATTGTGTCAAGTTTCAAAGAGCTAGCAAAAACCGTGTTTGATTTAGAGTTCCAAATACATGTATCTCTATAGGAGAAAACTGAGTGAAACCTCAAAATGAAAACGGTTACTGCAAACGAACGGTTTAACTTAGAAGAACGAAATTTGGTGAGCCAAGTGGTGTTGGTGAACTGATCATTACCTGAAAGTATCATCTAGATTGGGTGAAAAAGTGTTTGCTGAGATTTCAGGCAACTCGTAGTTTTTTAAAAGATTGACAAGCCCTTTCCATGAAAGTGATTCTCGCCAGTCTCTGCTTAGGGCTACATCAACAGCAAACAAACCATAGAGATAGATCTTGAAACTGCTTTATTGTGTAAAGTTTCAAAGAGCTAGCACAAACCGTGTTTGATTTAGTGTTCCAAATACATGTATCCCTATAGGAGAAAACAGAGTGAAACATCAAAATTTCAACGGTTACTGCAAACGAACGGTTTAAACTAGAAGAACGAAATTTGGCGAGCCAAGTGGGATTGGAGTACTGATCATTACCTGAAAGTATCATCAAGATTGGGTGAAAAAGTGTATGCTGATATTTCAGGCAACTCGTAGTTTTTTGGAAGCTTGGCAAGCCTTTCCAAGAAAGTGATTCTCGCCAGTCTCTGCTTAGGACTACATCAACAGCAAACAAACCATAGAGATAGAACTTGAAACTGCTTTATTGTGTCAACTTTCAAAGAGCTAGCAAAAACCGTGTTTGATTTAGAGTTCCAAATACATGTATCTCTATAGGAGAAAACTGAGTGAAACCTCAAAATGAAAACGGTTACTGCAAACGAACGGTTTACCTTAGAAGAACGAAATTTGGCGAGCCAAGTGGTGTTGGTGAACTGATCATTACCTGAAAGTATCATCTAGATTGGGTGAAAAAGTGTTTGCTGAGATTTCAGGCAACTCGTAGTTTTTTGGAAGCTTGGCAAGCCCTTTCCATGAAAGTGATTCTCGCCAGTCTCTGCTTAGGGCTACATCAACAGCAAACAAACCATAGAGATAAAACGTGAAACTGCTTTATTGTGCCAAGTTTCAAAGAGCTAGCACAAACCGTGTTTGATTTAGAGTTTCAAATACATGTATCCCTATAGGAGAAAACAGACTGAAACCTCAAAATGAAAACGGTTACTGCAAAAATACGGTTTAACCTTGAAGAACGAAAATTGGCGAGCCAAGTGGGATTGGTGTACTGATCATTACCTGAAAGTATCATCAAGATTGGGTGAAAAAGTGTTTGCTGAGATTTGAGGCTACTCATAGTTTTTTGGAAGCTTAGCAAGCCCTTTCCATGAAAGTGATTCTCGCCAGTCTCTGCTTAGGGCTACATCAACAGCAAACAAACCATAGAGATAGAACTTGAAACTGCTTTATTGTGTCAAGTTTCAAAGAGCTAGCACAAACCGTGTTTGATTTAGTGATCCAAATACATGTATCCCTATAGGAGAAAACAGAGTGAAACCTCAAAATGAAACGGTTACTGCAAACGAACGGTTTATCCTAGAAGAAGGAAATTTGGCGAGCCAAGTGGGATTGGTATATTGATCATACCTGAATGTATCCTCAAGATTAGGTGAAAACCTGTTTGCTGAGATTTCAGGCAACTCGTAGTTTTTTGGAGCTTGGCAAGCCCTTTCCATGAAAGTGATTCTCGCCAGTCTCTGCTTAGGGCTACATCAACAGCAAACAAACCATAGAGATAGAACTTGAAACTGCTTTATTGTGTCAAGTTTCAAAGAGCTAGCACAAACCGTGTTTGATTTAGAGTTCCAAATACATGTATCCCTATAGGAGAAAACAGAGTGAAACCTCAAAATGAAAACGGTTACTGCAAACGAACGATTTAAACTTGAAGAACAAAATTTGGGCGAGCCAAGTGGGATTGGTGTACTGATCATTACCTGAAAGTATCATCAAGATTGGGTGAAAAAGTGTTTGCTGAGATTTCAGGAAACTCGTAGTTTTTTGGAACCTTGACAAGCCCTTTCCATGAAAGTGATTCTCGCCAGTCTCTGCTTAGGGCTACATCTACAGGAAACAAACCATAGAGATAGAACTTGAAACTGCTTTATTGTGTCAAGTTTCAAAGAGCTAGCAAAAACCGTGTTTGATTTAGAGTTCCAAATACATGTATCCCTATAGGAGAAAACAGAGTGAAACCTCAAAATGAAAACGGTTACTGTAAACGATCGGTTTAACCTAGAAGAACGAAATTTGGCGAGCCAAGTGGACTTGGTGTACTGATCATTACCTGAGAGTTTCATCAAGATTGGGTGAAAAAGTGTTTGCTGAGATTTCAGGCAACTCGTAGTTTTTTGGAAGCTTGGCAAGCCCTTTCCATGAAAGTGATTCTCGCCAGTCTCTGCTTAGGGCTACATCAACAGCAAACAAACCATAGAGATAAAACTTGAAACTGCTTTATTGTGCCAAGTTTCAAAGAGCTAGCACAAACCGTGTTTGATTTAGAGTTCCAAATACATGTATCCCTATAGGAGAAAACAGAGTGCAACCTCAAAATGAAAACGGTTACTGCAATCGAACGGTTTAACCTTGAAGAACAAAAATTGGCGAGCCAAGTGGGATTGGTGTACTGATCATTACCTGAGAGTATCATCAAGATTGGGTGAAAAAGTGTTTGCTGAGATTTCAGGCAACTCGTAGTTTTTTGGAAGCTTGGCAAGCCCTTTCCATGAAAGTGATTCTCGCTAGTCTCTGCTTAGGGCTACATCAACAGCAAACAAACCATAGAGATAGAACTTGAAACTGCTTTATTGTGTCAAGTTTCAAAGAGCTAGCACAAACCGTGTTTGATTTAGAGTTCCAAATACATGCATCCCTATAGGAGAAAACAGAGTGAAACCTCAAAATGAAAACGGTTACTGCAAACGAACGGTTTAACCTAGAAGAACGAAATTTGGCGAGCCAAGTGGGATTGGTGTACTGATCATTACCTGAAAGTATCATCAAGATTGGGTGAAAAAGTGTTTGCTGAGATTTCAGGCAACTCGTAGTTTTTTGGAAGCTTGGCAAGCCCTTTCCATGAAAGTGATTCTCGCCAGTCTCTGCTTAGGGCTACATCAACAGCAACAATCCATAAAGATAGAACTTGAAACTGCTTTATTGTGTCAAGCTTTGAAGAGCTAGCACAAATCGTGCTTGATTTAGAGTTCCAAATACATGTATCCCTATAGGAGAAAACGGAGTGAAACCTCAAAATGAAAACGGTTACTACAAACGAACGGTTTAACCTAGAAGAACGAAAGTTGGGGAGCCAAGTGGGATTGGTGTACTGATCATTACCTGAAAGTATCATCAAGATTGGATGAAAAAGTGTTTGCTGAGATTTCAGGCAACTCGTAGTTTTCTGGAAGCTTGGCAACCCCTTTCCATGAATGTGATTCTCGCCAGTCTCTGCTTAGGGCTACATCAACAGCAAGGAAACCATAGAGATAAACCTTGAAACTGCTTTATTTTGTCAAGTTTCAAAGAGCTAGCACAAACCGTGTTTGATTTAGCCTTCAAAATACATGTATCCCTATAAAAGAAAACAGAGTGAAACCTCAAAATGAAAACGGTTACTGCAAACGAACGGTTTAACCTTGAAGAACGAAAATTGGCGAGCCAAGTGGGATTGGTGTACTTATCATTACCTGAAAGAATCATCAAGATTGGGTGAAAAAGTGTTTGCTGAGATTTCAGGCAACTCGTAGTTTTTTGGAAGCTTGGCAAGCCCTTTCCATGAAAGTGATTCTCGCCAGTCTCTGCTTAGGGCTACATCAACAGCAAACAAACTATAGAGATAGAACTTGAAACTGCTTTATTGTGTCAAGTTTCAAAGAGCTAGCACAAACCGTGTTTGACTTAGAGTTCCAAATACATGTAACCCTATAGGAGAAAACAGAGTGAAACCTCAAAATTTAAACGGTTACTACAAACGAACGGTTTAATCTAGAAGAACATAATTTGGCGAGCCAAGTGGGATTGGTGTACTGATCATTACCTGAAAGTATCATCAAGATTGGGTGAAAAAGTGTTTTTTGAGATTTCAAGCAACTCGTATATTTTGGAAGCCTGACAAGCCCTTTCCATGAAAGTGATTCTCGCCAGTCTCTGCTTAGGGCTACATCAACAGCAAACAAACCATAGAGATAGAACTTGAAACTGCTTTATTGTGTCAAGTTTCAAAGAGCTAGCACAAACCGTGTTTGATTTAGAGTTCCAAATACATGTATCCCTATAGGAGAAAACAGAGTGAAACCTCAAAATGAAAACGGTTACTGCAAACGAACGGTTTAACCTAGAAGAACGAAATTTGGCGAGCCAAGTGGGATTGGTGTACTGATCATTACCTGAAAGTATCATCAAGATTGGATGAAAAAGTGTTTGCTGAGATTTCAGGCAACTCGTAGTTGTTTGGAAGCTTGGCAAGCCCTTTCCATGAAAGTGATTCTCTCCAGTCTCTGCTTAGGGCTACATCAACAGCAAACAAACCATAGAGATAGAACTTGAAACTGCTTTATTGTGTCAAGTTTCAAAGAGCTAGCACAAAACGTGTTTGATTTAGAGTTCCAAATACATGCATCCCTATAGGAGAAAACAGAGTGAAACCTCAAAATGAAAACGGTTACTGCAAACGAACGGTTTAACCTAGAAGAACGAAATTTGGCGAGCCAAGTGGTCTTGGTGTACTGATCATTACCTGAAAGTATCATCAAGATTGGGTGAAAAAGTGTTTGCTGAGATTTAAGGCAACTCGAAGTTTTTTGGAAGCTTGGCAGGCCCTTTCCATGAAAGTAATTCTCGCCAGTCTCTGCTTAGGGCTACATCAACAGCAAACAAACCATAGAGATAGAACTTGAAACAGCTTTATTGTGTCAAGTTTCAAAGAGCTAGCACAAACCGTGTTTGATTTAGAGTTCCAAATACATGTATCCCTATAGGAGAAAACAGAGTGAAACCTCAAAATGAAACCGGTTACTGCAAACGAACGGTTTAACCTAGAAGAAGGAAATTTGGCGAGCCAAATGGGATTGGTATATTGATCATACCTGAATGTATCATCAAGATTAGGTGAAAACGTGTTTGCTGAGATTTCAGGCAACTCATAGTTTTTTAGAACTTGGCAAGCCCTTTCCATGAAAGTGATTCTCGCCAGTCTCTGCTTAGGGCTACATCAACAGCAAACAAACCATAGAGATAGAACTTGAAACTGCTTTATTGTGTCAAGTTTCAAAGAGCTAGCACAAACCGGGTTTGATTTAGAGTTCCAAATACATGCATCCCTATAGGAGAAAACAGAGTGAAACCTCAAAATGAAAACGGTTACTGCAAACAAACGGTTTAACCTAGAAGAACAAATTTGGTGAGCCAAGTGGGATTGGTGTACTGATCATTACCTGAAAGTATCCTCAAGATTGGGTGAAAAAGTGTTTGCTGAGATTTCAGGCAACTCGAAGTTTTTTGGAAGCTTGGCAGGCCCTTTCCATGAAAGTAATTCTAGCCAGTCTCTGCTTATGGCTACATCAAAAGCAAACAAACCATAGAGATAGAACTTGAAACAGCTTTATTGTGTCAAGTTTTGAAGAGCTAGCACAAACCGTGTTTGATTTAGAGTTCCAAATACATGTATCCCTATAGGAGAAAACAGAGTGAAACCTCAAAATGAAAACGGTTACTGCAAACGAACGTTTTAACCTAGAAGAAGGAAATTTGGCGAGCCAAGTGGGATTGGTGTACTGATCATTACCTGAAAGTATCATCAAGATTGGGTGAAAACGTGTTTGCTGAGACTTAAGGCAACTCGTAGTTTTTTGGAAGCTTGCCAAGCCCTTTTCATGAAAGTGATTCTCGCCAGTCTCTGCTTAGGGCTACATCAACAGCAAACAAACCATAAAGACAGAACTTGAAACTGCTTTATTGTGTCAAGTTTCAATGAGCTAGCACAAACCGTGTTTGATTTAGAGTTCCAAATACATGTATCCCTATAGGAGAAAAAAGAGTGAAACCTCAAAATGAAACCGGTTACTGCAAACGAACGGTTTAACCTAGAAGAAAGAAATTTGGCAAGTCAAGTGGGATTGGTGTACTGATCATTACCTGAAAGTATCATGAAGATTGGGTGAAAAAGTGTTTGCTGAGATTTCAGGCAACTCGTAGTTTTTTGGAAGCTTGGCAAGCTCTTTCCATGAAAGTGATTCTCGCCAGTCTCTGCTTAGGGCTACATCAACAGCAAAAAAACCATAGAGATAGCACTTGAAACTGCTTTATTCTGTCAAGTTTCAAAGAGCTATCATAAACCGTGTTTGATTTAGAGTTCCAAATACATGTATCCCTATAGGAGAAAACAGAGTGAAACCTCAAAATGAAAACGGCTACTGCAAACAAGCGGTTTAACCTAGAAGAAGGAAATTTGGCGAGCCAAGTGGGATTGGTATATTGATCATACCTGAATGTATCATCAAGATTAGGTGAAAACGTGTTTGCTGAGATTTCAGGCAACTCGTAGTTTTTTAGAACTTGGCAAGCCCTTTCCATGAAAGTGATTCTCGCCAGTCTCTGCTTAGGGCTACATCTACAGCAAACAAACCATAGAGATAGAACTTGAAACAGCTTTATTGTGTCAAGTTTCAAAGAGCTACCAAAAACCGTGTTTGATTTAGAGTTCCAAATACATGTATCCCTATAGGAGAAAACAGAGTGAAATCTCAAAATGAAAACGGTTACTGCAAACGATCGGTTTAACCTAGAAGAACAAAATTTGGCGAGCAAAGTGGAATTGGTGTACTGATCATTACCTGAAAGTATCATCAAGATTGGGTGAAAAAGTGTTTGCTGAGATTTCAGGCAACTCGAAGTTTTTTGGAAGCTTGGCAGACCCTTTCCATGAAAGTAATTCTCGCCAGTCTCTGCTTAGGGCTACATCAACAGCAAACAAACCATAGAGATAGAACTTGAAACAGCTTTATTGTGTCAAGTTTCAAAGAGCTAGCAGAAACCGTGTTTGATTTAGAGTTCCAAATACATGTATCCCTATAGGAGAAAACAGAGTGAAATCTCAAAATGAAAACGGTTACTGCAAACGATCGGTTTAACCTAGAAGAACAAAATTTGGCGAGCAAAGTGGAATTGGTGTACTGATCATTACCGAAGAGTATCATCAAGATTGGGTGAAAAAGTGTTTGCTGAGATTTCAGGCAACTCGTAGTTTTTTGGAAGCTTGGCAAGCCCTTTCCATGAAAGTGATTCTCGCCAGTCTCTGCTTAGGGCTACATCAACAGCAAACAAACCATAGAGATAGAACTTGAAACTGCTTTATTGTGTCAAGATTCAAAGAGCTGGCACAAACCGTGTTTGATTTAGAGTTCCAAATACATGTAGCCCTATAGGAGAAAACAGAGTGAAACCTCAAAATGAAAACGGTTACTGCAAACGAAAGGTTTAACCTAGAAGAACGAAATTTGGTGAGTCAAGTGGGATTGGTGTACTGATCATTACCTGAAAGTATCATCAAGATTGGGTGAAAAAGTGTTTGCTGAGATTTCAGGCAACTCGTAGTTTTTTGGAAGCTTGGCAAGCCCTTTCCATGAAAGTGATTCTCGCCAGTCTCTGCCTAGGGCTACATCAACAGCATACAAACCATAGAGATAGAACTTGAAACTGATTTATTGTGTCAAGTTTCAAAGAGCTAGCACAAATCGTGTTTGATTCAGAGTTCCAAATACATGTATCCCTATAGGAGAAAACAGAGTGAAACCTCAAAATGAAAACGGTTACTGCAAACGAACGGTTTTAACCTAGAAGAACATAATTTGTAGAGCCAAGTGGGATTGGTGGACTGATCATTACCGGAAAGTATCATCAAGATTGGGTGAAAAAGTGTATGCTGATATTTCAGGCAACTCGTAGTTTTTTGGAAGCTTGGCAAGCCCTTTCCATGAAAGTGATTCTCGCCAGTCTCTGCTTAGGGCTACATCACCAGCAAAAAAACCATAGAGATATAACTTGAAACTGCTTTATTGTGTCAAGTTTCAAATAGCCAGCACAAACCGTGTTTGATTTGGAGTTCCAAATGCATGTATCCCTATAGGAGAAAATAGAGTGAAACCTCAAAATGAAAACGGTTACTGCAAACGAACGTGTTAACCTAGAAGAACGAAATTTGGCGAGCCAAGTGGGACTGGTGTACTGATCATTACCTGAAAGTATCATCAAGATTGGGTGAAAAAGTGTTTGCTTAGATTTCAGGCAACTCGTAGTTTTTTGGAAGTTTGGCAAGCCCTTTCCATGAAAGTGATTCTCACCAGTCTCTGCTTAGGGCTACATCAACAGCAAACAAACCATAGAGAGAGAACTTGAAACTGCTTTATTGTGTCAAGTTTCAAAGAGCTAGCACAAACCGTGTTTGATTTAGAGTTCCAAATACATGTATCCCTATAGGAGAAAACAGAGTGAAACCTCAAAATGAAAACGGTTACTGCAAACGAACGGTTTTAATCTAGAAGAACATAATTTGGTGAGCCAAGTGGTATTGGTGTAGTGATCATTACCTGAAAGTATCATCAAGATTGGGTGAAAAAGTGTTTGCTGAGATTTCAGGCAACTCGTAGTTTTTCGGAAGCTTGGCAAGCCCTTTCCATGAAAGTGATTCTCGCCAGTCTCTGCTTAGGGCTACATCAACAGCAACCAAACCATAGAGATAGAACTTGAAACTGCTTTATTGTGTCAAGTTTCAAAGAGCTAGCACAAACCGTGTTTGATTTAGAGTTCCAAATACATGTATCCCTATAGGAGAAAACGGAGTGAAACCTCAAAATGAAAACGGTTACTGCAAATGAACGGTTTAACCTAGAAGAACGAAATTTGGCGAGCATAGTTGGATTGGAGTACTGATCATTACCTGAAAGTATCATCAAGATTGGTTGAAAAAGTGTTTGCTAAGATTTCAGGCAACTCGTAGTTTTTTGGAAGCTTTGCAAGCACTTTCCATGAAAGTGATTCTCGCCAGTCTCTGCTTAGGGCTACATCAACAACAAACAAACCATAGAGATAGAACTTGAAACTGCTTTATTGTGTCAAGTTTCAAAAAGCTAGCACAAACCGTGTTTGATTTAGAGTTCCAAATACATGTATCCCTGTAGGAGAAAACAGAGTGAAACCTCAAAATGAAAACGGTTACTGCAAACGAACGGTTTAACCTAGAAGAACGAAATTTGGTGAGCCAAGTAGGAAGGGTGTGCTGATCATTACCTGAAAGTATCATCAAGATTGGGTGAAAAAGTGTTTGCTGAGATTTCAGGCAACTCGTAGTTTTTTGGAAACTTGGCAAGCCCTTTCCTTGAAAGTGATTCTCGCCAGTCTCTGCTTAGGGCTACATCAACAGCAAACAAACCATAGAGATAGAACTTGAAACTGCTTTATTGTGTCAAGTTTCAAAAAGCTGGCACAAACCGTGTTTGATTTAGAGTTCCAAATACATGTATCCCTATAGGAGAAAACAGAGTGAAACCTCAAAATGAAAACGGTTACTGCAAACGAAAGGTTTAACCTAGAAGAACGAAATTTGGTGAGTCAAGTGGGATTGGTGTACTGATCATTACCTGAAAGTATCATCAAGATTGGGTGAAAAAGTGTTTGCTGAGATTTCAGGCAACTCGTAGTTTTTTGGAAGTTTGGCAAGCCCTTGCCATGAAAGTGATTCTCGCCAGTCTCTGCCTAGGGCTACATCAACAGCATACAAACCATAGAGATAGAACTTGAAACTGCTTTATTGTGTCAAGTTTCAAAGAGCTAGCACAAATCGTGTTTGATTTAGAGTTCCAAATACATGTATCCCTATAGGAGAAAACAGAGTGAAACCTCAAAATGAAAACGGTTACTGCAAACGAACGGTTTTAACCTAGAAGAACATAATTTGGCGAGCCAAGTGGGATTGGTGGACTGATCATTACCGGAAAGTATCATCAAGATTGGGTGAAAAAGTGTTTGCTGAGATTTCAGGCAACTCGTAGTTTTTTGGAAGCTTGGCAAGCCCTTTCCATGAAAGTGATTCTCGCCAGTCTCTGCTTAGGGCTACATCACCAGCAAAAAAACCATAGAGATATAACTTGAAACTGCTTTATTGTGTCAAGTTTCAAATAGCCAGCACAAACCGTGTTTGATTTGGAGTTCCAAATACATGTATCCCTATAGGAGAAAACAGAGTGAAACCTCAAAATTAAAACGGTTACTGCAAACGAACGTGTTAACCTAGAAGAACGAAATTTGGCGAGCCAAGTGGGACTGGTGTACTGATCATTACCTGAAAGTATCATCAAGATTGGGTGAAAAAGTGTTTGCTGAGATTTCAGGCAACTCGTTGTTTTTTGGAAGCTTGGCAAGCCCTTTCCATGAAAGTGATTCTCACCAGTCTCTGCTTAGGGCTACATCAACAGCAAACAAACCATAGAGATAGAACTTGAAACTGCTTTATTGTGTCAAGTTTCAAAGAGCTAGCACAAACCGTGTTTGATTTAGAGTTCCAAATACATGTATCCCTATAGGAGAAAACAGAGTGAAACCTCAAAATGAAAACGGTTACTGCAAACGAACGGTTTTAATTTAGAAGAACATAATTTGGTGAGCCAAGTGGGATTGGTGTAGTGATCATTACCTGAAAGTATCATCAAGATTGGGTGAAAAAGTGTTTGCTGAGATTTCAGGCAACTCGTAGTTTTTCGGAAGCTTGGCAAGCCCTTTCCATGGAAGTGATTCTCGCCAGTCTCTGCTTAGGGCTACATCAACAGCAAACAAACCATACAGATAGAACTTGAAACTGTTTTATTGTGTCAAGTTTCAAAGAGCTAGCACAAACCGTGTTTGATTTAGAGTTCCAAATACATATATCCCTATAGGAGAAAACAGAGTGAAACCTCAAAATGAAAACGGTTACTGAAAACGAACGGTTTAACCTAGAAGAACGAAATTTGGCGAGCCAAGTGGGATAGGTGTGGTGATCATTACCTGAAAGTATCATCAAGATTGGGTGAAAAAGTGTTTGCTGAGATTTCAGGCAACTCGTAGTTTTTTGGAAGCTTGGCAAGCCCTTTCCATGAAAGTGATTCTCGCCAGTCTCTGCTTAGGGCTACATCAACAGCAAACAAACCATAGATATAGAACTTGAAACTGCTTTATTGTGTCAAGTTTCAAAAAGCTGGCACAAACCGTGTTTGATTTAGAGTTCCAAATACATGTATCCCTATAGGAGAAAACAGAGTGAAACCTCAAAATGAAAACGGTTACTGCAAACGAACGGTTTTAATCTAGAAGAACATAATTTGGTGAGCCAAGTGGGATTGGTGTAGTGATCATTACCTGAAAGTATCATCAAGATTGGGTGAAAAAGTGTTTGCTGAGATTTCAGGCAACTCGTAGTTTTTCGGAAGCTTGGCAAGCCCTTTCCATGGAAGTGATTCTCGCCAGTCTCTGCTTAGGGCTACATCAACAGCAAACAAACCATACAGATAGAACTTGAAACTGTTTTATTGTGTCAAGTTTCAAAGAGCTAGCACAAACCGTGTTTGATTTAGAGTTCCAAATACATATATCCCTATAGGAGAAAACAGAGTGAAACCTCAAAATGAAAACGGTTACTGAAAACGAACGGTTTAACCTAGAAGAACGAAATTTGGCGAGCCAAGTGGGATGGGTGTGGTGATCATTACCTGAAAGTATCATCAAGATTGGGTGAAAAAGTGTTTGCTGAGATTTCAGGCAACTCGTAGTTTTTTGGAAGCTTGGCAAGCCCTTTCCATGAAAGTGATTCTCGCCAGTCTCTGCTTAGGGCTACATCAACAGCAAACAAACCATAGAGATAGAACTTGAAACTGCTTTATTCTGTCAAGTTTCAAAGAGCTAGCACAAACCGTGTTTGATTTAGAGTTCCAAATACATGTATCCCTATAGGAGAAAACAGAGTGAAACCTCAAAATGAAAACGGTTACTGCAAACGAAAGGTTTAACCTAGAAGAACGAAATTTGGCGAGCCAAGTGGGATTGGTGTACTGATCATTACCTGAAAGTATCATCAAGATTGGGTGAAAAAGTGTTTGCTGAGATTTCAGGCAACTCGTAGTTTTTTAAAAGCTTGGCAATCCATTTCCATTAAAGTGATTCTCGCCAGTCTCTGCTTAGGGCTACATCAACAGAAAACAAACCATAGAGATAGAACTTGAAACTACTTTATTGTGTCAAGTTTCAAAGAGCTAGCACAAACCGTGTTTCATTTAGAGTTCCAAATACATGTATCCCTATAGGAGAAAACAGAGTGAAAACTCAAAATGAAAACGGTTACTGCAAACGAACGGTTTAAACCTAGAAGAACGAAATTTGGTGAGACAAGTTGTATTGGTGTACTGATCATTACCTGAAAGTATCATCAAGATTGGTTGAAAAAGTGTTTCCTGAGATTTCAGGCAACTCGTAGTTTTTTGGAAGCTTGGCAAGCCCTTTCCATGAAAGTGATTCTCGCCAGTCTCTGCTTAGGGCTACATCAACAGCAAACAAACCATAGAGATAGAACTTGAAACTACTTTATTGTGTCAAGTTTTAAAGAGCTAGCACAAACCGTGGTTGATTTAGAGTTCCAAATACATATATCCCTATAGGAGAAAACAGAGTGAAACCTCAAAATGAAAACGGTTACTGCAAATGAACGGTTTAACCTAGAAGAACGAAATTTGGCGAGCATAGTGGATTTGGAGTACTGATCATTACCTGAAAGTATCATCAAGATTGGGTGAAAAAGTGTTTGCTAAGATTTCAGGAAACTCGTAGTTTTTTGGAAGCTTTGCAAGCACTTTCCATGAAAGTGATTCTCGCCAGTCTCTGCTTAGGGCTACATCAACAGCAAACAAACCATAGAGATAGAACTTGAAACTGCTTTATTGTGTCAAGTTTCAAAAAGCTAGCACAAACCGTGTTTGATTTAGAGTTCCAAATACATGTATCCCTGTAGGAGAAAACAGAGTGAAACCTCAAAATGAAAACGGTTACTGCAAACGAACGGTTTAACCTAGAAGAACGAAATTTGGTGAGCCAAGTAGGAAGGGTGTGCTGATCATTACCTGAAAGTATCATCAAGATTGGGTGAAAAAGTGTTTGCTGAGATTTCAGGCAACTCGTAGTTTTTTGGAAGCTTGGAAAGCCCTTTCCATGAAAGTGATTCTCGCCAGTCTCTGCTTAGGGCTACATCAACAGAAAACAAACCATAGAGATAGAACTTGAAACTGCTTTATTATGTCAAGTTTCAAAAAGCTGGCACAAACCGTGTTTGATTTAGAGTTCCAAATACATGTATCCCTATAGGAGAAAAGAGAGTGAAACCTCAAAATGAAAACGGTTACTGCAAACGAAAGGTTTAACCTAGAAGAACGAAATTTGGTGAGTCAAGTGGGATTGGTGTACTGATCATTACCTGAAAGTATCATCAAGATTGGGTGAAAAAGTGTTTGCTGAGATTTCAGGCAACTCGTAGTTTTTTGGAAGTTTGGCAAGCCCTTTCCATGAAAGTGATTCTCGCCAGTCTCTGCCTAGGGCTACATCAACAGCATACAAACCATAGAGATAGAACTTGAAACTGCTTTATTGTGTCATGTTTCAAATAGCCAGCACAAACCGTGTTTGATTTGGAGTTCCAAATACATGTATCCCTATAGGAGAAAATAGAGTGAAACCTCAAAATTAAAACGGTTACTGCAAACGAAAGTGTTAACCTAGAAGAACGAAATTTGGTGAGCCAAGTGGGACTGGTGTACTGATCATTACCTGAAAGTATCATCAAGATTGGGTGAAAAAGTGTTTGCTGAGATTTCAGGCAACTCGTTGTTTTTTGGAAGCTTGGCAAGCCCTTTCCATGAAAGTGATTCTCACCAGTCTCTGCTTAGGGCTACATCAACAGCAAACAAACCATAGAGATAGAACTTGAAACTACTTTATTGTGTCAAGTTTTAAAGAGCTAGCACAAACCGTGGTTGATTTAGAGTTCCAAATACATATATCCCTATAGGAGAAAACAGAGTGAAACCTCAAAATTAAAACGGTTACTACAAACGAATGGTTTAACCTAGAAGAACGAAATTTGGCGAGCCAAGTGGGATTGGTGTACTGATCATTACCTGAATGTATCATCAAGATTGGGTGAAAAAGTGTTTGCTGTGATATCAGACAACTCGTAGTTTTTTGGAAGCTTTGCAAGCCCTTTCCATGAAAGTCATTCTCGCCAGTCTCTGCTTAGGGCTACATCAACAGCAAACAAACCATAGAGATAGAACGTGAAACTGCTTGATTGTGTCAAGTTTCAAAGAGCTAGCACAAACCGTGTTTGATTTAGAGTTCCAAATACATGTATCCCTTTAGGAGAAAACAGAGTGAAACCTCAAAATGAAAACGTTTACTGCAAACGAACGGTTTAACCTAGAAGAACGAAATTTGGCAAGCATAGTGGGATTGGTGTACTGATCATTACCTGAAAGTATCATCAAGATTGGGTGAAAAAGTGTTTGCTGAGATTTAAGGCAACTCGTATTTTTTTGGAAGCTTGGCAACCCCTTTCCATGAAAGTGAGTCTCGCCAGTCTCTGCTTAGGGCTACATCAACAGCAAACACACCATAGAGAGAGAACTTGAAACTGCTTTATTGTGTCAAGTTTCAAAGAGCTAGCACAAACCGTGTTTAATTTAGAGTTCCAAATGCATGTATCCCTATAGGAGAAAACAGAGTGACACCTCAAAATGAAAACCGTTACTGCAAACGAACGGTTTAACCTAGAAGAACGAAATTTGGCGAGCCAAGTGGGATTGGTGTACTGATCATGACCTGAAAGTATCATCAAGATTGGGTGAAAAAGAGTTTGCTGAGATTTCAGGCAGCTCGTAGATTTTTGAAAGCTTTGCAAGCCCTTATAATGAAAGTCATTCTCGCCAGTCTCTGCTTAGGGCTACATCAACAGCAAACAAACCATAGAGATAGAACTTGAAATTGCTTTATTGCATCAAGTTTTAAAGAGCTAGCACAAACCGTGTTTGATTTAGAGTTCCAAATACATGTATCCCTATAGGAGAAAACAGAGTGAAACCTCAAAATGAAAACGGTTACTGCAAATGAACGGTTTAACCTAGAAGAATGAAATTTGGCGAGCATAGTGGGATTGGTGTACTGATCATTACCTGAAAGTATCATCAAGATTGGGTGAAAAAGTGTTTGCTGAGATTTAAGGCAACTCGTATTTTTTTGGAAGCTTGGCAACCCCTTTCCATGAAAGGGATTCTCGCCAGTCTCTGCTTAAGGCTACATCAACAGCAAACACACCATAGAGATAGAACTTGAAACTGCTTTATTGTGTCAAGTTTCAAAGAGCTAGCACAAACCGTGTTTAATTTAGAGTTCCAAATGCATGTATCCCTATAGGAGAAAACAGAGTGACACCTCAAAATAAAAACGGTTACTGCAAACGAAAGGTTTAACATAGAAGAACGAAATTTGGCGAGCCAAGTGGGATTGGTGTACTGATCATTACATGAAAGTATCATCAAGATTGGGTGAAAAAGAGTTTGCTGAAATTTCAGGCAGCTCGTAGATTTTTGGAAGCTTGGCAAGCCCTTATAATGAAAGTCATTCTCGCCAGTCTCTGCTTAGGGCTACATCAACAGCAAACAAACCATAGAGATAGAACTTGAAACTGCTTTATTGTGTCAAGTTAAAGAGAGCTAGCACAAACCGTGTTTTATTTAGAGTTCCAAATACATGTATCCCTATAGGAGAAAACAGAGTGAAACCTCAAAATGAAACCGGTTACTGCCAACGAACGGTTTAACCTAGAAGAACGAAATTTGGCGAGCCAAGTGGGCTTGGTGTACTGATCATCACCTGAAAGTATCTTCAAGTTGGGGTGAAAAAGTGTTTTCTGAGATTTCAGGAAACTCGTAGTTTTTTAGAAGCTTGGAAGGCCCTTTCCATAAAGTGATTCTCGCCAGTCTCTGCTTAGGGATACATCAACAGCAAACAAACAATAGAGATAGAACTTGAAACTGCTTTATTGTGTCAAGTTTCAAAGAGCTAGCACAAACCGTGTTTGATTTAGAGTTCCAAATACATGTATCCCTATAGGAGAAAACAGAGTGAAACCTCAAAATGAAACCGGTTACTGCCAACGAACGGTGTAACCTAGAAGAACGAAATTTGGCGAGCCAAGTGGGATTGGTGTACTGATGATTACCTGAAAGTATCATCAAGATTGGGTGAAAAAGTGTTTGCTGAGATTTTAAGCAACTCGTAGTTTTTTGGAAGCTTGGCAGGCCCTTTCCATGAAAGTGATTTTCGCCAGTCTCTGCTTAGGGCTACATCAACAGCAAAAAAACCATAGAGATAGAACTTGAAACTGCTTTATTGTGTCAAGTTTCAAAGAGCTAGCACAAACCGTGTTTGATTTAGAGTTCCAAATACATGTATCCCTATAGGAGAAAACAGAGTGAAACCTCAAAATGAAACCAGTAACTGCCAACGAACGGTTTAAAATAGAAGAATGAAATTTGGCGAGCCAAGTGGGATTGGTGTACTGATCATTACCTGAAAGTATCATCAAGATTGGGTGAAAAAGTGTTTGCTGAGATTTCAGGCAACTCGTAGTTTTTTGGAAGCTTGGCAAGCCCTTTCCATGAAAGTGATTCTCGCCAGTCTCTGCTTTGGGCTACATCAACAGCAAACAAACCATAGAGATAGAACTTGAAACTGCTTTATTGTCTCAAGTTTCAAAGAGCTAGCACAAACCGAGTTTGATTTAGAGTTCCAAATACATGTATCCCTATAGGAGAAAACAGAGTGAAACCTCAAAATGAAAACGGTTACTGCAAACGAATGGTTTAAACCTAGAAGAACGAAATTTGGCGAGCCAAGTGGTATTGGTGTAGTGATCATTACCGGAAAGTATCATCAAGATTGGGTGAAAAAGTGTTTGCTGAGATTTCAGGCAACTCGTAGTTTTTTGGAAGCTTGGCAAGCCTTTTCCATGAAAGTGATTCTCGGCAGTCTCTGCTTAGGGCTACATCAACAGCAAACAAACCATAGAGATAGAACTTGAAACTGCTTTATTGTGTCAAGTTTCAAAGAGCTAGCACAAACCGTGTTTGATTTAGAGTTCCAAATACATGTATCCCTATAGGAGAAAACAGAGTGAAACCTCAAAATGAAAACGGTTACTGCAAATGAACGGTTTAACCTAGAAGAACGAAATTTGGCGAGCATAGTGGGATTGGAATACTGATCATTACCGGAAAGTATCATCAAGATTGGGTGAAAAAGTGTTTGCTGAGATTTCAGGCAACTCGTAGTTTTTTGGAAGCTTGGCAAGCCCTTTCCATGAAAGTGATTCTCGCCAGTCTCTGCTTAGGGCTACATCACCAGCAAAAAAACCATAGAGATAGTACTTGAAACTGCTTTATTGTGTCAAGTTTCAAATAGCCAGCACAAACCGTGTTTGATTTGGAGTTCCAAATACATGTATCCCTATAGGAGAAAATAGAGTGAAACCTCAAAATGAAAACGGTTACTGCAAACGAACGTGTTAACCTAGAAGAACGAAATTTGGCGAGCCAAGTGGGACTGGTGTACTGATCATTACCTGAAAGTATCATCAAGATTGGGTGAAAAAGTGTTTGCTGAGATTTCAGGCAACTCGTAGTTTTTTGGAAGTTTGGCAAGCCCTTTCCATGAAAGTGATTCTCACCAGTCTCTGCTTAGGGCTACATCAACAGCAAACAAACCATAGAGATAGAACTTGAAACTGCTTTATTGTGTCAAGTTTCAAAGAGCTAGCACAAACCGTGTTTGATTTAGAGTTCCAAATACATGTATCCCTATAGGAGAAAACAGAGTGAAACCTCAAAATGAAAACGTTTACTGCAAACGAACGGTTTAACCTAGAAGAACGAAATTTGGCAAGCATAGTGGGATTGGTGTACTGATCATTACCTGAAAGTATCATCAAGATTGGGTGAAAAAGTGTTTGCTGAGATTTAAGGCAACTCGTATTTTTTTGGAAGCTTGGCAACCCCTTTCCATGAAAGTGAGTCTCGCCAGTCTCTGCTTAGGGCTACATCAACAGCAAACACACCATAGAGAGAGAACTTGAAACTGCTTTATTGTGTCAAGTTTCAAAGAGCTAGCACAAACCGTGTTTAATTTAGAGTTCCAAATGCATGTATCCCTATAGGAGAAAACAGAGTGACACCTCAAAATGAAAACCGTTACTGCAAACGAACGGTTTAACCTAGAAGAACGAAATTTGGCGAGCCAAGTGGGATTGGTGTACTGATCATGACCTGAAAGTATCATCAAGATTGGGTGAAAAAGAGTTTGCTGAGATTTCAGGCAGCTCGTAGATTTTTGAAAGCTTTGCAAGCCCTTATAATGAAAGTCATTCTCGCCAGTCTCTGCTTAGGGCTACATCAACAGCAAACAAACCATAGAGATAGAACTTGAAATTGCTTTATTGCATCAAGTTTTAAAGAGCTAGCACAAGCCGTGTTTGATTTAGAGTTCCAAATACATGTATCCCTATAGGAGAAAACAGAGTGAAACCTCAAAATGAAAACGGTTACTGCAAATGAACGGTTTAACCTAGAAGAATGAAATTTGGCGAGCATAGTGGGATTGGTGTACTGATCATTACCTGAAAGTATCATCAAGATTGGGTGAAAAAGTGTTTGCTGAGATTTAAGGCAACTCGTATTTTTTTGGAAGCTTGGCAACCCCTTTCCATGAAAGGGATTCTCGCCAGTCTCTGCTTAAGGCTACATCAACAGCAAACACACCATAGAGATAGAACTTGAAACTGCTTTATTGTGTCAAGTTTCAAAGAGCTAGCACAAACCGTGTTTAATTTAGAGTTCCA
>NW_027526145.1:127494-163568 GCF_052094955.1 Ictidomys tridecemlineatus
AACCGTGTTTGATTAGTGTTCCAAATACATGTATCCCTATAAGAGAAAACAGAGTGAAACCTCAAAATTAAAACGTTTGCTGCAAACAAACTGTTTAACCTAGAAGAACGAAATTTGGCGATCCAAGTGAGATTGGTGTACTAATCATTACCTGAAAGTATCATCAAGATTGGGTGAAAACCTGTTTGCTGAGATTTCAGGAAATTGGTAGTTTTTTGGAAGCTTGTCAAGCCCTTTCCATGAAAGTGATTCTCGCCAGTCTCTGCTTAGGGCTACATCACCAGCAAACAAACCATAGAGATAGAAGTTGAAACTGCTTTATTGTGTCAAGTTTCAAAGAGCTAGCACAAACCGTGTTTGATTTAGAGTTCCAAATACATGTATCCCTATAGGAGAAAACAGAGTGAAACCTCAAAATTAAAACGTTTGCTGCAAACAAACTGTTTAACCTAGAAGAACGAAATTTGGCGAGCCAAGTGGGATTGGTGTACTGATCATTACCTGAATGTATCATCAAGATTGGGTGAAAAAGTGTTTGCTGAGATATCAGACAACTCGTAGTTTTTTGGAAGCTTTGCAAGCCCTTTCCATGAAAAGTCATTCTCGCCAGTCTCTGCTTAGGGCTACATCAACAGCAAACAAACCATAGAGATAGAACGTGAAACTGCTTTATTGTGTCAAGTTTCAAAGAGCTAGCACAACCGTGTTTGATTTAGAGTTCAAAATACATGGTATCCCTTTAGGAGAAAACAGAGTGAAACCTCAAAATGAAAACGTTTACTGCAAACGAACGGTTTAACCTAGAAGAACGAAATTTGGCGAGCCACGTGGGATTGGTGTACTGATCATTACCTGAAAGTATCATCAAGATTGGGTGAAAAAGTGTTTGCTGAGATTTAAGGCAACTCCTATTTTTTTGGAAGCTTGGCAACCCCTTCCATGAAAGTGAGTCTCGCCAGTCTCTGCTTATGGCTACATCAACAGCAAACACACCATAGAGATAGAACTTGAAACTGCTTTATTGTGTCAAGTTTCAAAGAGCTAGCACAAACCGTGTTTAATTTAGAGTTCCAAATGCATGTATCCCTATAGGAGAAAACAGAGTGACACCTCAAATGAAAACCGTTACTGCAAACGATCGGTTTAAATAGAAGAACGAAATTTGGCGAGCCACGTGGGATTGGTGTACTGATCATTACCTGAAAGTATCATCAAGATTGGGTGAAAAAGAGTTTGCTGAGATTTCAGGCAGCTCGTAGATTTTTGAAAGCTTTGCAAGCCTTATAATGAAAGTCATTCTCGCCAGTCTCTGCTTAGGGCTACATCAACAGCAAACAAACCATAGAGATAGAACTTGAAACTGCTTTATTGTGTCAAGTTTCCAAGAGCTAGCACAAACCGTGTTTGATTTAGAGTTCCAAATACATGTATCCCTATAGGAGAAAACAGAGTGAAACCTCAAAATGAAACCGGTTACTGCAAAAGAACGGTTTAACCTAGAAGACGAAATTTGGCGAGCATAGTGGGATTGGTGTACTGATCATTACCTGAAAGTATCATCAAGATTGGGTGAAAAGTGTTTGCTGAGATTTGAGGCAACTCGTAGTTTTTTGGAAGCTTGGCAATCCCTTTCCATTAAAGTGATTCTCGCCAGTCTCTGCTTAGGGCTACATCAACAGCAAACAAACCATAGAGATAGAACTTGAAACTACTTTATTGTGTCAAGTTTCAAAGAGCTAGCACAAACCGTGTTTGATTTAGAGTTCCAAATACATGTATCCCTATAGGAGAAAACAGAGTGAAACCTCAAAATGAAAACGGTTACTGCAAACGATCGGTTTAAATAGAAGAATGAAATTTGGCGAGCCAAGTGGATTAGTGTACTGATCATTACCTGAAAGTATCATCAAGATTGGGTGAAAAAGTGTTTGCTGAGATTTCAGGCAACTCGTAGTTTTTTGGAAGCTTGGCAAGCCCTTCCATGAAAGTGATTCTCGCCAGTCTCTGCTTAGGGCTACATCAACAGCAAACAAACCATAGAGATAGAACTTGAAACTGCTTTATTTGTCAAGTTTCCAAGAGCTAGCACAAACCGTGTTTGATTTAGAGTTCCAAATACATGTATCCCTATAGGAGAAAACAGAGTGAAACCTCAAAATGAAACCGGTTACTGCAAAAGAACGGTTTAACCTAGAAGAACGAAATTGGCGAGCCAAGTGGGATTGGTGTACTGATCATTACCTGAAAGTATCATCAAGATTGGGTGAAAAAGTGTTTGCTGAGATTTGAGGCAACTCGTAGTTTTTTGGAAGCTTTTCAATCCCTTTCCATTAAAGTGATTCTCGCCAGTCTCTGCTTAGGGCTACATCAACAGCAAACAAACCATAGAGATAGAACTTGAAACTACTTTATTGTGTCAAGTTTCAAAGAGCTAGCACAAACCGTGTTTGATTTAGAGTTCCAAATACATGTATCCCTATAGGAGAAAACAGAGTGAAAACTCAAATGAAAACGGTTACTGCAAACGAACGGTTAAACCTAGAAGAACGAAATTTGGTGAGCCAAGTTGTATTGGTGTACTGATCATTACCTGAAAGCATCATCAAGATTGGTTGAAAAAGTGTTTGCTGAGATTTCAGGCAACTCGTAGTTTTTGGAAGCTTGGCAAGCCCTTTCCATGAATGTGATTCTCGCCACTCTCTTCTTAGGGCTACATCAACAGCAAACAATCCATAGAGATAGAACTTGAAACTGCTTTATTGTGTCAAGTTTCAAAGAGCTAGCACAAACCGTGTTTGATTTAGGGTTCCAAATACATGTATCCCTATAGGAGAAAACAGAGTGAAACCTCAAAATGAAATCGGTTACTGCAAAAGAATGGTTTAACCTAGAAGAACGAAATTTGGCGAGCCAAGTGGGATTGGTGTACTGATCATTACCTGAAAGTATCATCAAGATTGGGAGAAAAAGTGTTTGCTGAGATTTCAGGCAACTCGTAGTTTTTAAAAGCTTGGCAATCCTTTCCATTAAAGTGATTCTCGCCAGTCTCTGTTTAGGGCTACATCAACAGCAAACAAACCATAGAGATAGAACTTGAAACTGCTTTATTGTGTCAAGTTTCAAAGAGCTAGCACAAACCGTGTTTGATTTAGAGTTCCAAATACATGTATCCCTATAGGAGAAAACAGAGTCAAACCTCAAAATGAAAACGGTGACTGCAAACGAACGGTTTAACCTAGAAGAACGAAATTTGCCGAGCCAACTGGGATTGGTGTACTGATCATTACCTGAAAGTATCATCAAGATTGGGTGAAAAAGTGTTTGCTGAGATTTCAGGAAACTCGTAGTTTTTTGGACCTTGGCAAGCCCTTTCCATGAAAGAGATTCTCGCCAGTCTCTGCTTAGGGCTATATCAACAGCAAAAAAACCATAGAGATAGAACTTGAAACTGCTTTATTGTGTCAAGTTTCAAAGAGCTAGCACAAACCGTGTTTGATTTAGAGTTCCAAATACATGTGTCCCTATAGGAGTAAACAGAGTGAAACCTCAAAATGAAAACGGTTACTGCAAACGAACGGTTTAAACCTAGAAGAACGAAATTTGGTGAGCCAAGTTGTATTGGTGTACTGATCATTACCTGAAAGTATCATAAAGATTGGTGAAAAAGTGTTTGCTGAGATTTCAGGCAACTCATAGTTTTTGGAAGCTTGGCAAGCCCTTTCCATGAAAGTGATTCTCGCCAGTCTCTGCTTAGGGCTACATCAACAGCAAACAAACCATAGAGATAGAACTTGAAACTGCTTTATTGTGTCAAGTTTCCAAGAGCTAGCACAAACCGTGTTTGATTTAGAGTTCCAAATACATGTATCCCTATAGGAGAAAACAGAGTGAAACCTCAAAATGAAACCGGTTACTGCAAAAGAACGGTTTAACCTAGAAGAACGAAATTTGGCGAGCCAAGTGGGATTGGTGTACTGATCATTACCTGAAAGTATCATCAAGATTGGGTGAAAAAGTGTTTGCTGAGATTGAGGCAACTCGTAGTTTTTTGGAAGCTTGGCAATCCCTTTCCATTAAAGTGATTCTCGCCAGTCTCTGCTTAGGGCTACATCAACAGCAAACAAACCATAGAGATAGAACTTGAAACTACTTTATGTGTCAAGTTTCAAAGAGCTAGCACAAACCGTGTTTGATTTAGAGTTCCAAATACATGTATCCCTATAGGAGAAAACAGAGTGAAAACTCAAAAGAAAACGGTTACTGCAAACGAACGGTTTAAACCTAGAAGAACGAAATTTGGTGAACCAAGTTGTATTGGTGTACTGATCATTACCTGAAAGTATCATCAAGATTGGTTGAAAAAGTGTTTGCTGAGATTTCAGGCAACTCGTAGTTTTTGGAAGCTTGGCAAGCCCTTTCCTGAATGTGATTCTCGCCACTCTCTTCTTAGGGCTACATCAACAGCAAACAATCCATAGAGATAGAACTTGAAACTGCTTTATTGTGTCAAGTTCAAAGAGCTAGCACAAACCGTGTTTGATTTAGAGTTCCAAATACATGTATCCCTATAGGAGAAAATAGAGTGAAACCTCAAAATGAAACTGGTTACTGCAAAAGAACGGTTTAACCTAGAAGAACGAAATTTGGCGAGCCAAGTGGGATTGGTGTACTGATCATTACCTGAAAGTATCATCAAGATTGAGTGAAAAAGTGTTTGCTGAGATTTGAGGCAACTCGTAGTTTTTTGGAAGCTTGGCAATCCCTTTCCATTAAAGTGATTCTCGCCAGTCTCTGCTTAGGGCTACATCAACAGCAAACAAACCATAGAGATAGAACTTGAAACTGCTTTATTGTGTCAAGTTTCAAAGAGCTAGCACAAACCGTGTTTCATTTAGAGTTCCAAATACATGTATCCCTATAGGAGAAAACAGAGTGAAAACTCAAAATGAAAACGGTTACTGCAAACGAACGGTTTAAACCTAGAAGAACGAAATTTGGTGAGCCAAGTTGTATTGGTGTACTGATCATTACCTGAAAGTATCATCAAGATTGGTTGAAAAGTGTTTGCTGAGATTTCAGGCAACTCATAGTTTTTTGGAAGCTTGGCAAGCCCTTTCCATGAAAGTGATTCTCGCCAGTCTCTGCTTAGGGCTACATCAACAGCAAACAAACCATAGAGAGAGAACTTGAAACTACTTTATTGTGTCAAGTTACAAAGAGCTAGCACAAACCGTGTTTGATTTAGAGTTCCAAATACATATATCCCTATAGGAGAAAACAGAGTGAAACCTCAAAATGAAAACGGTTACTGCAAACGAACGGTTTAACCTAGAAGAACGAAATTTGGCGAGCCAAGTGGGATTGGTGTACTGATCATTTCCAGAAAGTATCATCAAGATTGGGTGAAAAAGTGTTTGCTGAGATTTCAGGAAACTCGTAGTTTTTTGGAAGCTTGGCAAGCCCTTTCCATGAAAGTGATTCTCGCCAGTCTGTGCTTAGGCCTACATCAACAGCAAACAAACCATAGAGATAGAACTTGAAACTGCTTTATTGTGTCAAGTTTCCAAGAGCTAGCACAAACCGTGTTTGATTTAGAGTTCCAAATACATGTATCCCTATAGGAGAAAACAGAGTGAAACCTCAAAATGAAAACGGTTACTGCAAACGAAATGTTTAACCTAGAAGAACGAAATTTGGTGAACCAAGTGGATTGGTGTACTGATCATTACCTGAAAGTATCATCAAGATTGGGTGAAAAAGTGTTTGCTGAGATTTCAGGCAACTCGTAGTTTTGGAAGCTTGGCAAGCCCTTTCCATGAAAGTGATTCTCGCCAGTCGCTGCTTAGGGGTACATCAACAGCAAACAAACCATAGAGATAGAACTTGAAACTGCTTTTATTTTGTCAAGTTTCAAAGAGCTAGCACAAACCGTGTTTGATTTAGTGTTCCAAATACATGTATCCCTATAGGAGAAAACAGAGTGAAACCTCAAAATGAAAACGGTTACTGCAAATGAACGGTTTTAACCTAGAAGAACATAAATTATTGGCGACCCAAGTGGGATTGGTGTACTGATTTTTACCTGAAAGTATCATAAAGACTGGGTGAAAAATTGTTTCCTGAGATTTCAGGCAACTCGTAGTATTTTGGAAGCTTGGCAAGTTCTTCCATCAAAGTGATTCTCGCCAATCTCTGCTTAGGACTACATCAACAGCAAAACAAACCATAGAGATAGAACTTGAAACGGCTTTATTGTGTCAAGTTTCAAAGAGCTAGCAAAAACCCTGTTTGATTTAGAGTTCCAAATACATGTATCCCTATAGGAGAAAACAGAGTGAAACCTCAAAATGAAAACGGTTACTGCAAACGAATGGGTTAACCTAGAAGAACAAAATTTGAGGAGCTAAGTGGGATTGGTGTACTGATCATTACCTGAAATTATCATCAAGATTGGGTGAAAAAGTGTTTGCTGAGATTTCAGGCAACACGTAGTTTTTTGGAAGCTTGGCAAGCCCTTTCCATGAAAGTGATTCTCGCCAGTCTCTGCTTAGGGCTACATCAACAGCAAACAAACCATAGAGATAGAACTTGAAAAGGCTTTATTGTGTCAAGTTTCAAAGAGTTAGCACAAACCGTGTTTGATTTAGAGTTTCAAATACATATATCCCTATAGGAGAAAACAGAGTGAAACCTCAAAATGAAAACGGTTACTGCAAACGAACGGTTTAACCTAGAAGAATGAAATTTAGCGATCCAAGTGGGATGGGTGTACTGATCATTACCTGAAAGTATCATCAAGATTGGGTGAAAAAGTGTTTGCTGAGATTTCAGGCAACTCGTAGTTTTTAGGAAGCTTGGCAAGCCCTTTCCATGAAAGTGATTCTCGCCAGTCTCTGCTTAGGGCTACATCAACACCAAAAATCCATAGAGATAGAACTTGAAACTGCTTTATTGTGTCAATTTCAAAGAGCTAGCACAAACCCTGTTTGATTTAGAGTTCCAAATACATGTATCCCTATAGGAGAAAACAGAGTGAACCTCAAAATGAAAACGGTTACTGCAAACGAACGGGTTAACCTAGAAGAACGAAATTTGGCGAGCCAAGTGGGATTGGTGTAGTGATCATTACCTGAAATTATCATCAAGATTGGGTGAAAAAAGTGTTTGCTGAGATGTCAGGAAACACGTAGTTTTTGGAATTTGCAAGCCCTTTCCATGAAACTTATTCTCGCCAGTCTCTGCTTAGGGCTACATCAACAGCAAACAAACCATAGAGATAGAACTTGAAAACTGCTTTATTTTGTCAAGTTTCAAAGAGCTAGCACAAACCGTGGTTTGATTTAGTGTTCCAAATACATGTATCCCTATAGGAGAAAACAGAGTGAAACCTCAAAATGAAAACGGTTACTGCAAATGAACGGTTTTAACCTAGAAGAACATAAATTGGCGATCCAAGTGTTATTGGTGTACTGATTTTTACCTGAAAGTATCATAAAGACTGGTGAAAATTGTTTCCTGAGATTTCAGGCAACTCGTAGTATTTTGGAAGCTTGGCAAGTTCTTTCCATGAAAGTGATTCTCGCCAATCTCTGCTTAGGACTTCATCAACAGCAAACAAAACCATAGAGATAGAACTTGAAACGGCTTTATTGTGTCAAGTTTCAAAGAGCTAGCAAAAACCCTGTTTGATTTAGAGTTCCAAATACATGTATCCCTATAGGAGAAAACAGAGTGAAACCTCAAAATGAAAACGGTTACTGCAAACGAATGGGTTAACCTAGAAGAACAAAAATTTGGCGAGCTAAGTGGGATTGGTGTACTGATCATTACCTGAAATTATCATCAAGATTGGGTGAAAAAGTGTTTGCTGAGATTTCAGGCAACACGTAGTTTTTGGAAGCTTGGCAAGCCCTTTCCATGAAAGTGATTCTCGCCAGTCTCTGCTTAGGGCTACATCAACAGCAAACAAACCATAGAGTAGAACTTGAACGGCTTTATTGTGTCAAGTTTCAAAGAGTTAGCACAACCGTGTTTGATTTAGAGTTTCAAATACATATATCCCTATAGGAGAAAACAGAGTGAAACCTCAAAATGAAAACGGTTACTGCAAACGAACGGTTTAACCTAGAAGAACGAAATTTAGCGATCCAAGTGGGATGGGTGTACTGATCATTACCTGAAAGTATCATCAAGATTGGGTGAAAAAGTGTTTGCTGAGATTTCAGGCAACTCGTAGTTTTTAGGAAGCTTGGCAAGCCCTTTCCATGAAAGTGATTCTCGCCAGTCTCTGCTTAGGGCTACATCAACAGCAAAAAAACCATAGAGATAGAACTTGAAACTGCTTTATTGTGTCAATTTCAAAGAGCTAGCACAAACCCTGTTTGATTTAGAGTTCCAAATACATGTATCCCTATAGGAGAAAACAGAGTGAAACCTCAAAATGAAAACGGTTACTGCAAATGACGGGTTAACCTAGAAGAACGAAATTTGGCGAGCCCAAGTGGGATTGGTGTAGTGATCATTACCTGAAATTATCATCAAGATTGGGTGAAAAAGTGTTTGCTGAGATGTCAGGAAACACGTAGTTTTTGGAAGCTTGGCAAGCCCTTTCCATGAAACTTATTCTCGCCAGTCTCTGCTTAGGGCTACATCAACAGCAAACAAACCATAGAGATAGAACTTGAAACTGCTTTATTGTGTCAAGTTTCAAAGAGCTAGCACAAACCGTGTTTGATTTAGAGTTCCAAATACATGTATCCTTAAGGAGAAAACAGAGTGAAACCTGAAAATGAAAACGGTTACTGCAAACGAACTTTTAACCTAGAAGAACGAAATTTGACTAGCCATATGGGTTTGGTGTACTGATCATTACCTGAAAGTATCATCAAGATTGGGTGAAAAAGTGTTTGCTAAGATTTCAGGCAACTCGTAGTTTTTTGGAAGCTTGGCAAGCCCTTTCCATGAAGTGATTCTCGCCAGTCGCTGCTTAGGGCTACATCAACAGCAAACAAACCATAGAGATAGAACTTGAAACTGCTTTATTGATTCAAGTTTCAAAGAGCTAGCACAAACCGTGTTTGATTTAGTGTTCCAAATACATGTATCCCTATAAGGAAAACAGAGTGAAACCTCAAAATTAAAACGTTTGCTGCAAACAAACTGTTTAACCTAGAAGAACGAAATTTGGCGATCCAAGTGAGATTGGTGTACTAATCATTACCTGAAAGTATCATCAAGATTGGGTGAAAACCTGTTTGCTGAGATTTCAGGAAATTGGAGTTTTTTGGAAGCTTGTCAAGCCCTTTCCATGAAAGTGATTCTCGCCAGTCTCTGCTTAGGGCTACATCACCAGCAAACAAACCATAGAGATAGAAGTTGAAACTGCTTTATTGTGTCAAGTTTCAAAGAGCTAGCACAAACCGTGTTTGATTTAGAGTTCCAAATACATGTATCCCTATAGGAGAAAACAGAGTGAAACCTCAAAATGAAAACGGTTACTGCAAACGAAAGGTTTAACCTAGAAGAACGAAATTTGGCGAGCCAAGTGGGATTGGTGTACTGATCATTACCTGAATGTATCATCAAGATTGGGTGAAAAAGTGTTTGCTGAGATATCAGACAACTCGTAGTTTTTTGGAAGCTTTGCAAGCCCTTTCCATGAAAGTCATTCTCGCCAGTCTCTGCTTAGGGCTACATCAACAGCAAACAAACCATAGAGATAGAACGTGAAACTGCTTTATTGTGTCAAGTTTCAAAGAGCTAGCACAAACCGTGTTTGATTTAGAGTTCAAAATACATGTATCCCTTTAGGAGAAAACAGAGTGAAACCTCAAAATGAAAACGTTTACTGCAAACGAACGGTTTAACCTAGAAGAACGAAATTTGGCGAGCCACGTGGGATTGGTGTACTGATCATTACCTGAAAGTATCATCAAGATTGGGTGAAAAAGTGTTTGCTGAGATTTAAGGCAACTCCTATTTTTTTGGAAGCTTGGCAACCCCTTTCCATGAAAGTGAGTCTCGCCAGTCTCTGCTTATGGCTACATCAACAGCAAACACACCATAGAGATAGAACTTGAAACTGCTTTATTGTGTCAAGTTTCAAAGAGCTAGCACAAACCGTGTTTAATTTAGAGTTCCAAATGCATGTATCCCTATAGGAGAAAACAGAGTGACACCTCAAAATGAAAAACCGTTACTGCAAACGATCGGTTTAAAATAGGAAGAACGAAATTTGGCGAGCCACGTGGGATTGGTGTACTGATCATTACCTGAAAGTATCATCAAGATTGGGTGAAAAAAGAGTTTGCTGAGATTTCAGGCAGCTCGTAGATTTTTGAAAGCTTTGCAAGCCCTTATAATGAAAGTCATTCTCGCCAGTCTCTGCTTAGGGCTACATCAACAGCAAACAAACCATAGAGATAGAACTTGAAACTGCTTTATATGTGTCAAGTTAAAGAGAGGTAGCACAAACCGTGTTTTATTTAGAGTTCCAAATACATGTATCCCTATAGGAAAAACAGAGTGAAACCTCAAAATGAAAACGGTTACTGCAAACGATCGGTTAAAATAGAAGAATGAAATTTGGCGAGCCAAGTGGGATTAGTGTACTGATCATTACCTAAAAGTATAATCAAGATTGGCTGAAAAAGTGTTTGCTGAGATTTCAGGCAACTTCGTAGTTTTTTGGAAGCTTGGCAAGCCCTTTCCATAAAAGTGATTCTCGCCAGTCTCTGCTTAGGGCTACATCAACAGCAAAACAAACCATAGAGATACAACTTGAAACTGCTTTATTGCGTCAAGTTTTAAAGAGCTAGCACAAACAGTGTTTGATTTAGAGTTCCAAATACATGTATTCCTATAGAGAAAACAGAGTGACACCTCAAAATGAAACGGTTACTGCAAACGAACGGTTTAACCTAGAAGAACGAAATTTGGCGAGCATAGTGGGATTGGTGTACTGATCATTACCTGAAAGTATCATCAAGATTGGGTGAAAAAGTGTTTGCTGAGATTTAAGGCAACTCGTATTTTTTTGGAAGCTTGGCAACCCCTTTCCATGAAAGTGATTCTCGCCAGTCTCTGCTTAAGGCTACATCAACAGCAAACACACCATAGAGATAGAACTTGATACTGCTTTATTGTGTCAAGTTAAAGAGAGCTAGCACAAACCGTGTTTTATTTAGAGTTCCAAATACATGAATCCCTAAAGGAGAAAACAGAGTGAAACCTCAAAATGAAACAGGTTAATGCCAACGAACGGTTTAACCTAGAAGAACGAAATTTGCTGAGCCAAGTGGGCTTGGTGTACTGATCATCACCTGAAAGTATCATCAAGATGGGGTGAAAAAGTGTTTTCTGAGATTTCAGGAAACTGGTAGTTTTTTAGAAGCTTGGAAGGCCCTTTCCATGAAAGTGATTCTCGCCAGTCTCTGCTTAGGGCTACATCAACAGCAAACAAATAATAGAGATAGAACTTGAAACTGCTTTATTGTGTCAAGTTTCAAAGAGCTAGCACAAACCGTGTTTGATTTAGAGTTCAAATACATGTATCCCTATAGGAGAAACAGAGTGAAACCTCAAAATGAAACTGGTTACTGCCAACGAACGGTGTAACCCAGAAGACGAAATTTGGCGAGCCAAGTGGAATGGTGTACTGATGCTTACCTGAAAGTATCATCAAGATAGGGTGAAAAGTGTTTGCTGAGATTTCAGGCAACTCGTAGTTTTTTGGAAACTTGCAAGCCCTTCATGAAAGTGATTCTCGCCAGTCTCTGCTTAGGGCTACATCAACAGCAAACAACCATAGAGATAGAACTTGAAACTGCTTTATGTGTCAAGTTTCTAAAAGCTGGCACAAACCGTGTTTGATTAGAGTTCCAAATACATGTAGCCTATAGGAGAAAACAGAGTGAAACCTCAAAATGAAAACGGTTACTGCCAAACGAAAGGTTTACCTAGAAGAACGAAATTTGGTGAGTCAAGTGGGATTGGTGTACTATCATTACCTGAAAGTATCATCAAGATAGGGTGAAAAAGTGTTTGCTGAGATTTCAAGCAACTCGTAGTTTTTGGAAAGCTTGGCAAGCCTTTCCATGAAAGTGATTCTCGCCAGTCTCTGCCTAGGGCTACATCAACAGCATACAAACCATAGAGATAGAACTTGAAACTGATTTATTGTGTCAAGTTTCAAAGAGCTAGCACAAATCGTGTTTGATTTAGAGTTCCAAATACATGTATCCCTATAGGAGAAAACAGAGTGAAACCTCAAAATGAAACGGTTACTGCAAACGAACGGTTTTAACCTAGAAGAACATAATTTGTAGAGCCAAGTGGGATTGGTGTACTGATCATTACGGAAAGTATCATCAAGATTGGGTGAAAAAGTGTTGCTGAGATTTCAGGCAACTCGTAGTTTTTTGGAAGCTTGGCAAGCCCTTTCCATGAAAGGTGATTCTCGCCAGTCTCTGCTTAGGGCTACATCACCAGCAAAAACCATTGAGATAGAACTTGAACTGCTTTATTGTGTCAAGTTTCAAATAGCCAGCACAAACCGTGTTGATTTGAGTTCCAAATGCATGTATCCCTATAGAGAAAATAGAGTGAAACCTCAAAATGAAAACGGTTACTGCAAACGAACGTGTTAACCTAGAAGAACGAATTTGGCGAGCCAAGTGGGACTGGTGTACTGATCATTACCTGAAAGTATCATCAAGATTGGGTGAAAAAGTGTTTGCTGAGATTTCAGGCAACTCGTAGTTTTTTGGAAGCTTGCAAGCCCTTCCATAAAAGTGTTCTCGCCAGTCTCTGCTTAGGGCTACATCAACAGCAAACAAACCATAGAGATAGAACTTGAAACTGCTTTATTTGCTGTCAAGTTTAAAGAGCTAGCACAAACAGTGTTTGATTTAGAGTTCCAATACATGTATTCCTATAGGAGAAAACAGAGTGAAACCTCAAAATGAAAACGGTTACTGCAAACGAACGGTTTAACCTAGAAGAACGAAATTTGGTGAGCATAGTGGGATTGGTGTACTGATCATTACCTGGAAAGTATCCATCAAGATTGGTGAAAAAGTGTTTGCTGAGATTTAAGCAACTCGTATTTTTTGGAAGCTTGGCAACCCCTTTCCATGAAAGTGATTCTCGCCAGTCTCTGCTTAAGGCTACATCACAGCAAACACACCATAGAGATAGAACTTGAAACTGCTTTATTGTGTCAAGTTTCAAAGAGCTAGCACAAACCGTGTTTTTAGAGTTCCAAATGCATGTATTCATATAGAGAAAACAGAGTGACACCTCAAAATAAAAATGGTTACTGCAAACGAACGGTTTAACCTAGAAGAACGAAATTTGGCGAGCCAAGTGGGATTGGTGTACTGATCATTACCTGAAAGTATCATCAAGATTGGGTGAAAAAGAGTTTGCTGAATTTCAGAAGCTCGTAGATTTTTGGAAGCTTTGCAAAGCCCATATATGAAAGTCTTCTCGCCAGTCCTGCTTGGCTACATCAACAGCAACAAACCATAGAGATAGAACTTGATACTGCTTATTGTGTCAAGTTAAAGAGAGCTAGCACAAACCGTGTTTTATTTAGAGTTCCAAAACCATGAATCCCTAAAGGAGAAAAAGAGTGAACACAAAATGAAACAGGTTAATGCCAACGAACGGGTTTAACCTAGAAGAACGAAAGTTTGCTGAACCAAGTGGGGCTTGGTGTACTGATCATACCTGAAAGTATCATCAAGATGGGGTGAAAAAGTGTTTTCTGAGATTTCAGGAAACTGGGTATTTTTTAGAAGCTTGGAAGCCCTTTCCATGAAAGTGATTCTCGCCAGTCTCTGCTTAGGGCTACATCAACAGCAAACAAACCATAGAGATAGAACTTGAAACTGCTTTATTGTGTCAAGTTTCAAAAGCTGGCACAAACCGTGTTTGATTTAGAGTTCCAAATACATGTATCCCTATAGGAGAAAACAGAGTGAAACCTCAAAATGAAAACGGTTACTGCAACAAAGGTTTAACTAGAAGAACAAAATTTGGTGAGTCAAGTGGTATTGGTGTAATGATCATTACATGAAAGTATCATCAAGATTGGGTGAAAAAGTGTTGCTGAGATTCAGGCAACTCGTAGTTTTTGGAAGCTTGGCAAGCCCTTTCATGAAAGTGATTCTCGCCAGTCTCTGCCTAGGGCTACATCAACAGCACAAAACCATAGAGAAAGAACTGAAACTGTTTATTGTGTCAAGTTTCAAAGAGCCTAGCACAAATGTGTTTGATTTAGGAGTTCCAAATACATGATCCCTATAGGAGAAAACAGAGTGAAACCTCAAAATGAAAACGGTTACTGCCAAACCAACGGTTTAACCTAGAAGAACATATTTGAGAGCCAAGTGGGATTGGTGTACTGATCATTACCGGAAAGTATCATCAAGATTGGGTGAAAAGTGTTTGCTGAGATTTAAGCAATCGTAGTTTTTGGAAGCTTGGCAAGCCCTTTCCATGAAAGTGATTCTCGCCAGTCTCTGCTTAGGGCTACATCACCAGCAAAAAACCATAGAGATAGAACTTGAAACTGCTTTATTGTGTCAAGTTTCAAATAGCCAGCACAAACCGTGTTTGATTTGGAGTTCCAAATGCATGTATCCCTATAGGAGAAAATAGAGTGAACTCAAAATGAAAACGGTTACTGCAAACGAACGTGTTAACCTAGAAGAACGAAAATTTGGCGAGCCAAGTGGGACTGGTGTACTGATCATTACCTGAAAGTATCATCAAGATTGGTGAAAAAGTGTTTGCTGAGATTTCAGGCAACTCGTAGTTTTTTGGAGTTTGGCAAGCCCGTTCTGAAAGTGATTCTCACCAGTCTCTGCTTAGGGCTACATCAACAGCAAACAAACCATAGAGAGAGAACTTGAAACTGCTTTATTGTGTCAAGTTTCAAAGAGCTAGCCCAAACCGTGTTGATTTAGAGTTCCAAATACATGTATCCCTATAGGAGAAAACAGAGTGAAACCTCAAAATGAAAACGGTTACTGCAAACGAACGGTTTTAATCTAGAAGAACATAATTTGGTGAGCCAAGTGGTATTGGTGTAGTGATCATTACCTGAAAGTATCATCAGATTGGGTGAAAAGTGTTTGCTGAGATTCAGGCAACTCGAAGTTTTTCTGAAGCTTGGCAAGCCCTTTCCATGAAAGTGATTCTCGCCAGTCTCTGCTTAGGGCTACATCAACAGCACCAAACCATAGAGATAGAAACTTGAAACTGCTTTAATTGTGTCAAGTTTCAAAGAGCTAGCACAAACCGTGTTGATTTAGAGTTCCAAATACAAGTTCCCTATAGGAAAACTGAGTGAAACCTCAAAATGAAAACGGTTACTGCAAATGAACGTTTAACCAAGAAGAACGAAATTTGTCGAGCATAGTTGAATGGAGTACTGATCATTACCTGAAAGTATCATCAAGATTGGGTGAAAAAGTGTTTGCTAAGATTTCAGGCAACTCGTAGTTTTTTGGAAGCTTTGCAAGCACTTTCCATGAAAGTGATTCTCGCCAGTCTCTGCTTAGGGCTACATCAACAGCAACAAACCATAGAGAGAGAACTTGAAACTGCTTTATTGTGTCAAGTTTCAAAAAGCTAGCACAAACCGTGTTTGATTTAGAGTTCCAAATACATGTATCCCTGTAGGAGAAAACAGAGTGAAACCTACAAAATGAAAACGGTTACTGCAAACGAACGGTTAACCTAGAAGAACAGAATTTGGTGAGCCAAGTAGGAAGGGTGTGCTGATCATTACCTGAAAGTATCATCAAGATTGGGTGAAAAAGTGTTGCTGAGATGTCAGGCAACTCGTAGTTTTTTGGAAACTTGGCAAGCCCTTTCCATGAAAGTGATTCTCGCCCAGTCTCTGCTTAGGGCTACATCAACAGCAAACAAACATAGAGATAGAACTTGAAACTGCTTTATTGTGTCAATTTGCAAAAAGCTGGCACACCGTGTTTGATTTAGAGTTCCAAATACATGTATCCCTATAGGAGAAAACAGAGTGAACCTCAAAATGAAAACGGTTACTGCAAAAGAAAGGTTTAACCTAGAAGAACGAAATTTGGTGAGTCAAGTGGGATTGGTGTACTGATCATTACCTGAAAGTATCATCAAGATTGGGTGAAAAGTGTTTGCTGAGATTTCAGGCAACTCGTAGTTTTTTGGAAGTTTGGCAAGCCCTTGCCATGAAAGTGATTCTCGCCAGTCTCTGCCTTAGGGCTACATCAACAGCAACAAACCATAGAGATAGAACTTGAAACTGCTTTATTGTGTAAGTTTCAAAGAGCTAGCACAAATCGTGTTTGATTAGAGTTCCAAATACATGTATCCCTATAGGAGAAAACAGAGTGAAACCTCAAAATGAAAACGGTTACTGCAAACTAACGGTTTAACCTAGAAAGAACATAATTTTGCGAGCCAAGTGGGATTGTTGGACTGATCATTACCGGAAGTATCATCAAGATTGGGTGAAAAAGTGTTTGCTGAGATTTCAGGCAACTCGTAGTTTTTTGGAAGCTTGGCAAGCCCTTTCCATGAAAGTTGATTCTCGCCAGTCCTGCTTAGGGTACATCACCAGCAAAAAAACCATAGAGATAGAACTTGAAACTGCTTTATTGTGTCAAGTTTCAAATAGCCAGCACAAACCGTGTTGATTTGGAGTTCCAAATACATGTATCCCTATAGGAGAAAATAGAGTGAAACCTCAAAATTAAAACGGTTACTGCAAACGAACGTGTTAACCTAGAAGAACGAAATTTGGCGAGCCAAGTGGGACTGTGCTGATCATTACCTGAAAGTATCATCAAGATTGGGTGAAAAGTGTTTGCTGAGATTTCAGGCAACTCGTATTTTTTCGGAAGCTTGGCAAGCCCTTTCCTGGAAGTGATTCTCGCCAGTCTCTGCTTAGGGCTACATCAACAGCAAACAAACCATACAGATAGAACTTGAAACTGTTTTATTGTGTCAAGTTTCAAAGAGCTAGCACAAACCGTGTTTGATTTAGAGTTCCAAATACATATATCCCTATAGGAAGAAACAGAGTGAAACTCAAAATGAAAACGGTTACTGAAACGAACGGTTTAACCTAGAAGAAACGAAATTTGTGAGCCAAGTGGGATGGGTGTGTGTGATCATTACCTGTAAAGTATCATCAAGATTGGGTGAAAAAGTGTTTGCGAGATTTTCAGGCATCTCGTAGTTTTTTGGAAGCTTGGCAAGCCCTTTCCATGAAAGTGATTCTCGCCAGTCTCTGCTTAGGGCTACATCAACAGCAAACAAACCATAGAGATAGAACTTGAAACTGCTTTATTGTGTCAAGTTTCAAAAGCTAGCAAAACCGTGTTTGATTTAGAGTTCCAAATACATGTATCCCTATAGGAGAAAACAGAGTGAAACCTCAAAATGAAAACGTTACTGCAAACGAAAGGTTTAACCTAGAAGAACGAAATTTGGCGAGCCAAGTGGATTGGTGTACTGATCATTACCTGAAAGTATCATCAAGATTGGGTGAAAAAGTGTTTGCTGAGATTTCAGGCACTCGTAGTTTTTTAAAAGCTTGGCAATCCATTTCATGAAAGTGATTCTTGCCAGTCTCTGTTTAGGGCTACATCAACAGCAAACAAACCATAGAGATAGAACTTGAAACTGCTTTATTGTGTCAAGTTTCAAAGAGCTAGCACAAACCGTGTTTGATTTAGAGTTCCAAATACATGTATCCTATAGGAGAAAACAGAGTCAACCTCAAAATGAAAACGGTGACTGCAAACCGAACGGTTTAACTAGAAGAACGAAATTTGCCTAGCCAACTGGGATTGGTGTACTGATCATTACCTGAAAGTATCATCAAGATTGGGGTGAAAAAGTGTTTGCTGAGATTGAGGCAACTCATAGTTTTTTGGAAGCTTGGCAATCCCTTTCCATTAAAGTGATTCTCGCCAGTCTCTGCTTAGGGCTACATCAACAGAAAACAAACCATAGAGATAGAACTTGAAACTACTTTATTGTGTCAAGTTTCAAAGAGCTAGCACAAACCGTGTTTCATTTAGAGTTCCAAATAAGAAAACAAACCATAGAGATAGAACTTGAAACTACTTTATTGTGTCAAGTTTCAAAGAGCTAGCACAAACCGTGTTTCATTTAGAGTTCCAAATACATGTATCCCTATAGGAGAAAACAGAGTGAAAACTCAAAATGAAAACGGTTACTGCAAACGAACGTTTAAACCTAGAAGAACGAAATTTGGTGAGACAAGTTGTATTGGTGTACTGATCATTACCTGAAAGTATCATCAAGATTGGTTGAAAAAGTGTTTCCTGAGATTTCAGGCAACTCGTAGTTTTTTGGAAGCTTGGCAAGCCCTTTCCATGAAAGTGATTCTCGCCAGTCTCTGCTTAGGGCTACATCAACAGCAAACAAACCATAGAGATAGAACTTGAAACTACTTTATTGTGTCAAGTTTTAAAGAGCTAGCACAAACCGTGGTTGATTTAGAGTTCCAAATACATATATCCTATAGGAGAAAACAGAGTGAAACCTCAAAATGAAAACGGTTACTGCAAATGAACGGTTTAACCTAGAAGAACGAAATTTGGCGAGCATAGTGGATTTGGAGTACTGATCATTACCTGAAAGTATCATCAAGATTGGGTGAAAAAGTGTTTGCTAAGATTTCAGGCAACTCGTAGTTTTTTGGAAGCTTTGCAAGCACTTTCCATGAAAGTGATTCTCGCCAGTCTCTGCTTAGGGCTACATCAACAGCAAACAAACCATAGAGATAGAACTTGAAACTGCTTTATTGTGTCAAGTTTCAAAAAGCTAGCACAAACCGTGTTTGATTTAGAGTTCCAAATACATGTATCCCTGTAGGAGAAAACAGAGTGAAACCTCAAAATGAAAACGGTTACTGCAAACGAACGGTTTAACCTAGAAGAACGAAATTGGTGAGCCAAGTAGGAAGGGTGTGCTGATCATTACCTGAAAGTATCATCAAGATTGGGTGAAAAAGTGTTTGCTGAGATTTCAGGCAACTCGTAGTTTTTTGGAAGCTTGGAAAGCCCTTTCCATGAAAGTGATTCTCGCCAGTCTCTGCTTAGGGCTACATCAACAGAAAACAAACCATAGAGATAGAACTTGAAACTGCTTTATTGTGTCAAGTTTCAAAAAGCTGGCACAAACCGTGTTTGATTTAGAGTTCCAAATACATGTATCCCTATAGGAGAAAACAGAGTGAAACCTCAAAATGAAAACGGTTACTGCAAACGAAAGGTTTAACCTAGAAGAACGAAATTTGGTGAGTCAAGTGGGATTGGTGTACTGATCATTACCTGAAAGTATCATCAAGATTGGGTGAAAAAGTGTTTGCTGAGATTTCAGGCAACTCGTAGTTTTTTGGAAGTTTGGCAAGCCCTTTCCATGAAAGTGATTCTCGCCAGTCTCTGCCTAGGGCTACATCAACAGCATACAAACCATAGCGATAGAACTTGAAACTGCTTTATTGTGTCAAGTTTCAAAGAGCTAGCACAAATCGTGTTTGATTTAGAGTTCCAAATACATGTATCCCTATAGGAGAAAACAGAGTGAAACCTCAAATGAAAACGGTTACTGCAAACGAACGGTTTTACCTAGAAGAACGAAATTTGGTGAGTCAAGTGGGATTGGTGTACTGATCATTACCTGAAAGTATCATCAAGATTGGGTGAAAAAGTGTTTGCTGAGATTTCAGGCAACTCGTAGTTTTTTGGAAGCTTGGCAAGCCCTTTCCATGAAAGTGATTCTCGCCAGTCTCTGCTTAGGGCTACATCAACAGCAAACAAACCATAGAGATAGAACTTGAAACTACTTTATTGTGTCAAGTTTTAAAGAGCTAGCACAAACCGTGGTTGATTTAGAGTTCCAAATACATATATCCCTATAGGAGAAAACAGAGTGAAACCTCAAAATGAAAACGGTTACTGCAAATGAACGGTTTAACCTAGAAGAACGAAATTTGGCGAGCATATGTGGATTTGGAGTACTGATCATTACCTGAAAGTATCATCAAGATTGGGTGAAAAAGTGTTTGCTAAGATTTCAGGCAACTCGTAGTTTTTTGGAAGCTTTGCAAGCACTTTCCATGAAAGTGATTCTCGCCAGTCTCTGCTTAGGGCTACATCAACAGCAAACAAACCATAGAGATAGAACTTGAAACTGCTTTATTGTGTCAAGTTTCAAAAAGCTAGCACAAACCGTGTTTGATTTAGAGTTCCAAATACATGTATCCCTGTAGGAGAAAACAGAGTGAAACCTCAAAATGAAAACGGTTACTGCAAACGAACGGTTTAACCTAGAAGAACGAAATTTGGTGAGCCAAGTAGGAAGGGTGTGCTGATCATTACCTGAAAGTATCATCAAGATTGGGTGAAAAAGTGTTTGCTGAGATTTCAGGCAACTCGTAGTTTTTTGGAAGCTTGGAAAGCCCTTTCCATGAAAGTGATTCTCGCCAGTCTCTGCTTAGGGCTACATCAACAGAAAACAAACCATAGAGATAGAACTTGAAACTGCTTTATTGTGTCAAGTTTCAAAAAGCTGGCACAAACCGTGTTTGATTTAGAGTTCCAAATACATGTATCCCTATAGGAGAAAACAGAGTGAAACCTCAAAATGAAAACGGTTACTGCAAACGAAAGGTTTAACCTAGAAGAACGAAATTTGGTGAGTCAAGTGGGATTGGTGTACTGATCATTACCTGAAAGTATCATCAAGTTGGGTGAAAAAGTGTTTGCTGAGATTTCAGGCAACTCGTAGTTTTTTGGAAGTTTGGCAAGCCCTTTCCATGAAAGTGATTCTCGCCAGTCTCTGCCTAGGGCTACATCAACAGCATACAAACCATAGCGATAGAACTTGAAACTGCTTTATTGTGTCAAGTTTCAAAGAGCTAGCACAAATCGTGTTTGATTTAGAGTTCCAAATACATGTATCCCTATAGGAGAAAACAGAGTGAAACCTCAAAATGAAAACGGTTACTGCAAACGAACGGTTTTAACCTAGGAAGAACGAAATTTGGTGAGTCAAGTGGGATTGGTGTACTGATCATTACCTGAAAGTATCATCAAGATTGGGTGAAAAAGTGTTTGCTGAGATTTCAGGCAACTCGTAGTTTTTTGGAAGCTTGGCAAGCCCTTTCCTGAAAGTGATTCTCGCCAGTCTCTGCTTAGGGCTACATCACCAGCAAAAAAACCATAGAGATAGAACTTGAAACTGCTTTATTGTGTCATGTTTCAAATAGCCAGCACAAACCGTGTTTGATTTGGAGTTCCAAATACATGTATCCCTATAGGAGAAAACAGAATGAAACCTCAAAATTAAAACGGTTACTGCAAACGAACGTGTTAACCTAGAAGAACATAATTTGGCGAGCAAAGTGGGATTGGTGGACTGATCATTACCGGAAAGTATCATCAAGATTGGGTGAAAAAGTGTTTGCTGAGATTTCAGGCAACTCGTTGTTTTTTGGAAGCTTGGCAAGCCTTTCCATGAAAGTGATTCTCGCCAGTCTCTGCTTAGGGCTACATCACCAGCAAAAAACCATAGAGATAGAACTTGAAACTGCTTTATTGTGTCATGTTTCAAATAGCCAGCACAAACCGTGTTTGATTTGGAGTTCCAAATACATGTATCCCTATAGGAGAAAACAGAGTGAAACCTCAAAATTAAAACGGTTACTGCAAACGAACGTGTTAACCTAGAAGAACGAAATTTGGCGAGCCAAGTGGGATTGGTGTACTGATCATTACTGAAAGTATCATCAAGATTTGGTGAAAAAGTGTTTGCTGAGATTTCAGGCAACTCGTTGTTTTTTGGAAGCTTGGCAAGCCCTTTCCATGAAAGTGATTCTCACCAGTCTCTGCTTAGGGCTACATCAACAGCAAACAAACCATAGAGATAGAACTTGAAACTACTTTATTGTGTCAAGTTTTAAAGAGCTAGCACAAACCGTGGTTGATTTAGAGTTCCAAATACATATATCCCTATAGGAGAAAACAGAGTGAAACCTCAAAATGAAAACGGTTACTGCAAACGAATGGTTTAACCTAGAAGAACGAAATTTGGCGAGCCAAGTGGGATTGGTGTACTGATCATTACCTGAATGTATCATCAAGATTGGGTGAAAAGTGTTTGCTGTGATATCAGACAACTCGTAGTTTTTTGAAGCTTTGCAAGCCCTTTCCATGAAAGTGAGTCTCGCCAGTCTCTGCTTAGGGCTACATCAACAGCAAACAAACCATAGAGATAGAACGTGAAACTGCTTGATTGTGTCAAGTTTCAAAGAGCTAGCACAAACCGTGTTTGATTTAGAGTTCCAAATGCATGTATCCCTATAGGAGAAAACAGAGTGACACCTCAAAATGAAAACGTTTACTGCAAACGAACGGTTTAACCTAGAAGAACGAAATTTGGCGAGCCAAGTGGGATTGGGTGTACTGATCATGACCTGAAAGTATCATCAAGATTGGGTGAAAAAGAGTTTGCTGAGATTTCAGGCAGCTCGTAGATTTTTGAAAGCTTTGCAAGCCCTTTCCATGAAAGTGAGTCTCGCCAGTCTCTGCTTTGGGCTACATCAACAGCAAACACACCATAGAGAGAGAACTTCAAACTGCTTTATTGTGTCAAGTTTTAAAGAGCTAGCACAAACCGTGTTTGATTTAGAGTTCCAAATGCATGTATCCCTATAGGAGAAAACAGAGTGACACCTCAAAATGAAAACCGTTACTGCAAACGAACGGTTTAACCTAGAAGAACGAAATTTGGCGAGCCAAGTGGGATTGGTGTACTGATCATGACCTGAAAGTATCATCAAGATTGGGTGAAAAAGAGTTTGCTGAGATTTCAGGCAGCTCGTAGATTTTTGAAAGCTTTGCAAGCCCTTATAATGAAAGTCATTCTCGCCAGTCTCTGCTTAGGGCTACATCAACAGCAAACAAACCATAGAGATAGAACTTGAAACTGCTTTATTGCGTCAAGTTTTAAAGAGCTAGCACAAACCGTGTTTGATTTAGAGTTCCAAATACATGTATCCCTATAGGAGAAAACAGAGTGAGACCTCAAAATGAAAACGGTTACTGCAAATGAACGGTTTAACCTAGAAGAACGAAATATGGCGAGCATAGTGGGATTGGTGTACTGATCATTACCTGAAAGTATCATCAAGTTTGGGTGAAAAAGTGTTTGCTGAGATTTAAGGCAACTCGTATTTTTTTGGAAGCTTGGCAACCCCTTTCCATGAAAGGGATTCTCGCAGTCTCTGCTTAAGGCTACATCAACAGCAAACACACCATAGAGATAGAACTTGAAACTGCTTTATTGTGTCAAGTTTCAAAGAGCTAGCACAAACCGTGTTTAATTTAGAGTTCCAAATGCATGTATCCCTATAGGAGAAAACAGAGTGACACCTCAAAATAAAAACGGTTACTGCAAACGAAAGGTTTAACATAGAAGAACGAAATTTGGCGAGCCAAGTGGGATTGGTGTACTGATCATTACATGAAAGTATCATCAAGATTGGGTGAAAAAGAGTTTGCTGAAATTTCAGGCAGCTCGTAGATTTTTGGAAGCTTTGCAAGCCCTTATAATGAAAGTCATTCTCGCCACTCTCTGCTTAGGGCTACATCAACAGCAAACAAACCATAGAGATAGAACTTGAAACTGCTTTATTGTGTCAAGTTAAAGAGAGCTAGCACAAACCGTGTTTTATTTAGAGTTCCAAATACATGTATCCCTATAGGAGAAAACAGAGTGAAACCTCAAAATGAAACCGGTTACTGCCAACGAACGGTGTAACCTAGAAGAACGAAATTTGGCGAGCCAAGTGGGATTGGTGTACTGATTATTACCTGAAAGTATCATCAAGATTGGGTGAAAAAGTGTTTGCTGAGATTTTAAGCAACTCGTAGTTTTTTGGAAGCTTGGCAGGCCCTTTCCATGAAAGTGATTTTCGCCAGTCTCTGCTTAGGGCTACATCAACAGCAAAAAACCATAGAGATAGAACTTGAAACTGCTTTATTGTGTCAAGTTTCAAAGAGCTAGCACAAACCGTGTTTGATTTAGAGTTCCAAATACATGTATCCCTATAGGAGAAAACAGAGTGAAACCTCAAAATGAAACCAGTAACTGCCAACGAACGGTTTAAAATAGAAGAATGAAATTTGGCGAGCCAAGTGGGATTGGTGTACTGATCATTACCTGAAAGTATCATCAAGATTGGGTGAAAAAGTGGTTGCTGAGATTTCAGGCAACTCGTAGTTTTTTGGAAGCTTGGCAAACCCTTTCCATGAAAGTGATTCTCGCCAGTCTCTGCTTTGGGCTACATCAACAGCAAACAAACCATAGAGATAGAACTTGAAACTGCTTTATTGTCTCAAGTTTCAAAGAGCTAGCACAAACCGAGTTTGATTTAGAGTTCCAAATACATGTATCCCTATAGGAGAAAACAGAGTGAAACCTCAAAATGAAAACGCTTACTGCAAACGAATGGTTTAAACCTAGAAGAACGAAATTTGGCGAGCCAAGTGGTATTGGTGTAGTGATCATTACCGGAAAGTATCATCAAGATTGGGTGAAAAAGTGTTTGCTGAGATTTCAGGCAACTCGTAGTTTTTTGGAAGCTTGGCAAGCCTTTTCCATGAAAGTGATTCTCGGCAGTCTCTGCTTAGGGCTACATCAACAGCAAACAAACCATAGAGATAGAACTTGAAACTGCTTTATTGTGTCAAGTTTCAAGAGCTAGCACAAACCGTGTTTGATTTAGAGTTCCAAATACATGTATCCCTATAGGAGAAAACAGAGTGAAACCTCAAAATGAAAACGGTTACTGCAAATGAACAGTTTAACCTAGAAGAACGAAATTTGGCGAGCATAGTGGGATTTGAATACTGATCATTACTGGAAAGTATCATCAAGATTGGGTGAAAAAGTGTTTGCTGAGATTTCAGGCAACTCGTAGTTTTTTGGAAGCTTGGCAAGCCCTTTCCATGAAAGTGATTCTCGCCAGTCTCTGCTTAGGGCTACATCACCAGCAAAAAAACCATAGAGATAGAACTTGAAACTGCTTTATTGTGTCAAGTTTCAAATAGCCAGCACAAACCGTGTTTGATTTGGAGTTCCAAATACATGTATCCCTATAGGAGAAAATAGAGTGAAACCTCAAAATGAAAACGGTTACTGCAAACGAACGTGTTAACCTAGAAGAACGAAATTTGGCGAGCCAAGTGGGACTGGTGTACTGATCATTACCTGAAAGTATCATCAAGATTGGGTGAAAAAGTGTTTGCTGAGATTTCAGGCAACTCGTAGTTTTTTGGAAGTTTGGCAAGCCCTTTCCATGAAAGTGATTCTCACCAGTCTCTGCTTAGGGCTACATCAACAGCAAACAAACCATAGAGATAGAACTTGAAACTGCTTTATTGTGTCAAGTTTCAAAGAGCTAGCACAAACCGTGTTTGATTTAGAGTTCCAAATACATGTATCCCTATAGGAGAAAACAGAGTGAAACCTCAAAATGAAAACGGTTACTGCAAACGAACGGTTTTAATCTAGAAGAACGAAATTTGGCGAGCATAGTGGATTTGGAGTACTGATCATTACCTGAAAGTATCATCAAGATTGGGTGAAAAAGTGTTTGCTAAGATTTCAGGCAACTCGTAGTTTTTTGGAAGCTTTGCAAGCACTTTCCATGAAAGTGATTCTCGCCAGTCTCTGCTTAGGGCTACATCAACAGCAAACAAACCCTAGAGATAGAACTTGAAACTGCTTTATTGTGTCAAGTTTCAAAAAGCTAGCACAAACCGTGTTTGATATAGAGTTCCAAATACATGTATCCCTGTAGGAGAAAACAGAGTGAAACCTCAAAATGAAAACGGTTACTGCAAACGAACGGTTTAACCTAGAAGAACGAAATTTGGTGAGCCAAGTAGGAAGGGTGTGCTGATCATTACCTGAAAGTATCATCAAGATTGGGTGAAAAAGTGTTTGCTGAGATTTCAGGCAACTCGTAGTTTTTTGGAAACTTGGCAAGCCCTTTCCATGAAAGTGATTCTCGCCAGTCTCTGCTTAGGGCTACATCAACAGCAAACAAACCATAGAGATAGAACTTGAAACTGCTTCATTGTGTCAAGTTTCAAAAAGCTGGCACAAACCGTGTTTGATTTAGACTTCCAAATACATGTATCCCTATAGGAGAAAACAGAGTGAAACCTCAAAATGAAAACGGTTACTGCAAACGAAAGGTTTTACCTAGAAGAACGAAATTTGGTGAGTCAAGTGGGATTGGTGTACTGATCATTACCTGAAAGTATCATCAAGATTGGGTGAAAAAGTGTTTGCTGAGATTTCAGGCAACTCGTAGTTTTTTGGAAGTTTGGCAAGCCCTTTCCATGAAAGTGATTCTCGCCAGTCTCTGCCTAGGGCTACATCAACAGCATACCAACCATAGAGATAGAACTTGAAACTGCTTTATTGTGTCAAGTTTCAAAGAGCTAGCACAAATCGTGTTTGATTTAGAGTTCCAAATACATGTATCCCTATAGGAGAAAACAGAGTGAAACCTCAAAATGAAAACGGTTACTGCAAACGAACGGTTTTAACCTAGAAGAAGATAATTTGGCGAGCCAAGTGGGATTGGTGGACTGATCATTACCGGAAAGTATCATCAAGATTGGGTGAAAAAGTGTTTGCTGAGATTTCAGGCAACTCGTAGTTTTTTGGAAGCTTGGCAAGCCCTTTCCATGAAAGTGATTCTCGCCAGTCTCTGCTTAGGGCTACATCACCAGCAAAAAAACCATAGAGATAGAACTTGAAACTGCTTTATTGTGTCAAGTTTCAAATAGCCAGCACAAACCGTGTTTGATTTGGAGTTCCAAATACATGTATCCCTATAGGAGAAAATAGAGTGAAACCTCAAAATTAAAACGGTTACTGCAAACGAACGTGTTAACCTAGAAGAACGAAATTTGGCGAGCCAAGTGGGACTGGTGTACTGATCATTACCTGAAAGTATCATCAAGATTGGGTGAAAAAGTGTTTGCTGAGATTTCAGGCAACTCGTTGTTTTTTGGAAGCTTGGCAAGCCCTTTCCATGAAAGTGATTCTCACCAGTCTCTGCTTAGGGCTACATCAACAGCAAACAAACCATAGAGATAGAACTTGAAACTACTTTATTGTGTCAAGTTTTAAAGAGCTAGCACAAACCGTGGTTGATTTAGAGTTCCAAATACATATATCCCTATAGGAGAAAACAGAGTGAAACCTCAAAATTAAAACGGTTACTGCAAACGAATGGTTTAACCTAGAAGAACGAAATTTGGCGAGCCAAGTGGGATTGGTGTACTGATCATTACCTGAATGTATCATCAAGATTGGGTGAAAAAGTGTTTGCTGTGATATCAGACAACTCGTAGTTTTTTGGAAGCTTTGCAAGCCCTTTCCATGAAAGTCATTCTCGCCAGTCTCTGCTTAGGGCTACATCAACAGCAAACAAACCATAGAGATAGAACGTGAAACTGCTTGATTGTGTCAAGTTTCAAAGAGCTAGCACAAACCGTGTTTGATTTAGAGTTCCAAATACATGTATCCCTATAGGAGAAAACAGAGTGAAACCTCAAAATAAAAACGCTGACTGCAAATGAACGGTTTAACCTAGAAGAACGAAATTTGGGAAGCCAAGTGGGATTGGTGTACTGATCAGTACCTGAAAGTATCATCAAGATTGGGTGAAAAAGTGTTTGCTGAGATTTCAGGAAACTCGTAGTTTTTTGGAAGCTTGGCAAGCCCTTTCCATGAAAGTGATTCTTGCCAGTCTCTGCTTAGGTCTACATCTACAGCAAACAAACCATAGTGATAGAACTTGAAGCGGCTTTATTGTGTCAAGTTTCAAAAAGCTAGCAGAAACCGTGTTTGATTTAGAGTTCTAAATACATGTGTCCCCATTGGAGAAAACAGAGTGAAACCTCAAAATGAAAACGGTTACTGCAAACGAACGGTTTAAATTAGAAGAACGAAATTTGACGAGCCAAGTGAAATTGGTGTACTGATCATTACCTGAAAGTATCATCAAGATTGGGTAAAAAAGTGTTTGCTGAGATTTCAGGCAACTCGTAGTTTTTTGGAAGAGTGTCCAGCCCTCTCCATGAAAGTAATTCTCGCCAGTCTCTGCTTAGGACTACATCAACAGAAAACAAACCATGGATATAGAACTTGAAACTGCTTTATTGTGTTAAGTTTCAAAGAGCTAGCACAAACCGTGTTTTATTTAGAGTTCCAAATACTTGTATCCCTATAGGAGAAAACAGAGTGAAACCTCAAAATGAAAACGGTTAGTGCAAATGAACGGTTTAACCTAGAAGAACGAAATTTGGCGAGCCAAGTGGAATTGGTGTACTGATCATTACCTGAAAGTATCATCAAGATTGGGTGCAAAAGTGTTTGCTGAGTATTCAGGCAACTCGTAGTTTTTTGGAAGCTTGGCAACCCCTTTTTGTAAAAGTGATTCTCGCCAGTCTCTGCTTAGGGCTACATCAACAGCAAACAAACCATAGTGATAGAACATGAAAGTGCTTTATTGTGTCAAGTTTCAAAGAGCTAGCACAAACCGTGTTTGGTTTAGAGTTCCAAATACATGTATCCCTATAGGAGAAAACAGAGTGAAACCTCAAAATGAAAACGGTTACTACAAACGAACGGTTTAACCTAGAAGAACGAAATTTGGCGAGCCAAGTGGGATTGGTGTACTGATCATTACCTGAAAGTATCATCAAGATTGGGTGAAAAAGTGTTTGCTGAGATTTCAGGCAACTCGTAGTATTTTGGAAGCTTGGCAAGCCCTTTCCATGAAAGTGATTCTTGCCAGTCTCTGCTTAGGGCTACATCAACAGCAAACAAACCATAGAGATATTACTTGAAACTGCTTTATTGTGTCAAGTTTCAAAAAGCTAGCACAAACCGTGTTTGATTTAGAGTTCCAAATACATGTATCCCTATAGGAGAAAACAGAATGTAACCACAAAATGAAAACAGTTACTGCAAACGCACGGTTTAACCTAGAAGAACGAAATTTGGCGAGCCAAGTGGGATTGGTGTACTGATCATTACCTGAAAGTATCATCAAGATTGGGTGAAAAAGTGTTTGCTGAGATTTCAGGCAACTCGTAGTTTTTTGAAAGCTTGGCAACCCCTTTCCATGAAAGTGATTCTTGCCAGTCTCTGCTTAGGGCTACATCAACAGCAAACAAACCATAGAGATAGAACTTGAAACTGCTTTATTGTGTCAAGTTTCAAAGAGCTAGCACAAACCGTGTTTGATTTAGAGTTCCAAATACATGAATCCCTATAGGAGAAAACAGAGTGAAACCTCAAAATGAAAACGGTTACTGCAAACGAACGGTTTAACCTAGCAGAACGAAATTTGGCGAGCCAAGTGGGATTGGTGTACTGATCATTACCACAAAGTGTCATCAAGATTGGGTGAAAAAGTGTTTGCTGAGATTTCAGGCAACTCGTAGTTTTTTTGAAGCTTGGCAAGCCCTTTCCATGAAAGTGATTCTCGCCAGTCTCTGCTTAGGGCTACATCAACAGCAAATAAACCATAGAGAAAGAACTTGAAACTGATTTATTGTTTCAAGTTTCAAAGATCTATCACAAACCGTGTTTGATTTAGAGTTTCAAATACATGTATCCCAATGGGAGGAAAATAGAGTGAAACCTCAAAATGAAAACGGTTACTGCAAATGAATGGTTTAACCTAGAAGAACGAAATTTGGTGAGCCAAGTGGGATTGGTGTACTGATCATTACCTGAAAGTATCATCAAGATTGGGTGAAAAAGTGTTTGCTGAGATTTCAGGCAACTCGTAGTTTTTTGGAAGCTTGGCAACCCCTTTCCATGAATGTGATTCTTGCCAGTCTCTGCTTAGGGCTACATCAACAGCAAACAAACTATAGAGATAGAACTTGAAACTGCTTTATTGTGTCAAGTTTCAAAGAGCTATCACAAACCGTGTTTGATTTAGAGTTCCAAATACTGTATCCCTATTGGAGAAAACAGAGTGAAACCTCAAAATGAAAACGGTTACTGCAAACGAAGGGTTTAACCTAGAAGAACGCAATTTGGCGAGCCAAGTGGGATTGGTTTACTGATCATTACCTGAAAGTATCATCAAGATTTGGTGAAAAAGTGTTTTCTGAGATTTCCGGCAACTCGTAGTTTTTGGGACCCTTGGCAAGCCCTTTCCATGAACGTGATTCTTGCCAGTCTCTGCATAGGGCTACATCAACAGCAAACAAACCATAGAGATAGAACTTGAAGCTGCTTTGTTGTGTCAAGTTTCAAAGAGCTAGCACAAAACGTGTTTGATTTAGAGTTCCAAATACATATATCCCTATAGTAGAAAACAGAGTGAAACCTCAAAATGAAAACGGTTACTGCAAACGAACGGTTTAACCTAGAAGAACGAAATTTGGCGAGCCAAGTGGGATTGGTGTACTGATCATTTCCTGAAAGTATCATCAAGATTGGGTGAAAAAGTGTTTGCTGAGACTTCAGGCAACTCGTAGTTTTTTGGAAGCTTGGCAAGCCCTTTCAATGAAAGTGATTCTCGCCAGTCTCTGCTTAGGGCTACATCAACAGCAAACAAACCATAGAGATAGAACTTGAAACTGCTTTACTGTGTCAAGTTTCAAAGAGCTAGCACAAACCGTGTTTGATTTAGAGTTCCAAATACATGTATTCCTATAGGAGAAAACAGAGTGAAACCTCAAAATGAAAACGGTTACTGCAAACGAACGGTTTAACCTAGAAGAATGAAATTTGGCGAGTCAAGTGGGATTGCTGTACTGATCATTACCGGAAAGTATCATCAAGATTGGGTGAAAAAGTGTTTGCTTAGATTTCAGGCAACTCATAGTTTTTTGTAAGCTTGGCAAGCCCATTCCATGAAAGTGATTCTTGCCAGTCTTTGCTTAGGGCTACATCAACAGCAAACAAACCATAGAGATAGAACTTGAAACTGCTTGATTGTGTCAAGTTTCAAAGAGCTAGCACAAACCGTGTTTGATTTAGAGTTCCAAATACATGTATCCCTATAGGAGAAAACAAAGTGAAACCTCAAAATGAAAACGCTGACTGCAAACGAACGGTTTAACCTAGAAGAACGAAATTTGGGGAGCCAAGTGAAATTGGTGTACTGATCAGTACCTGAAAGTATCATCAAGATTGGGTGAAAAAGTGTTTGCTGTGATTTCAGGCAACTCGTAGTTTTTTGGAAGCTTGGCAAGCCATTTCCATGAAAGTGATTCTTGCCAGTCTCTTCTTAGGGCTACATCAACAGCAAACAAACCATAGAGATAGAAATTGAAACTGCTTTATTGTGTCAAGTTTCAAAAAGCTAGCACAAACCGTGTTTGATTTAGAGTTCCAAATACATGTATCCCTATAGGAGAAAAGAGAATGTAACCACAAAATGAAAACGGTTACTGCAAACGAACGGTTTAACCTAGAAGAACGAAATTTGGTGAGCCAAGTGGGATTGGTGTACTGATCATTACCTGAAAGTATCATCAAGATTGGGTGAAAAAGTGTTTGCTGAGATTTCAGGCAACTCGTAATTTTTTGGAAGCTTGGCAACCCCTTTCCATGTAAGTGATTCTTGCCAGTCTCTGCTTAGGGCTACATCAACAGCAAACAAACCATAGAGATAGAAGTTGAAGCTGCTTTACTGTGTCAAGTTTCAAAGAGCTAGCACAAACCGTGTTTGATTTAGAGTTCCAAATACATATATCCCTATAGTAGAAAACAGAGTGAAACCTCAAAATGAAAACGGTTACTGCAAACGAACGGTTTAACCTAGAAGAACGAAATTTGGCGAGCCAAGTGGGATTGTTTTAGTGATCATTACCTGAAAGTATCATCAAGATTGGGTGAAAAAGTGTTTGCTGAGATTTCAGGCAACTCGTAGTTTTTTGTAAGCTTGGCAAGCCCTTTCCATGAAAGTGATTCTCACCAGTCTCTGCTTAGGGCTACATCAACAGCAAACAAACTATAGAGAGAGAACTTTAAACTGCTTTATTGTGTCAAGTTTCAAAGAGCTATGACAAACCGTGTTTGATTTAGAGTTCCAAATACATGTATCCCTATAGCAGAAAACAGAGTGAAACCTGAAAATGAAAACGTTTACTGCAAACGAACGGTTTTACCTAGAAGAACGAAATTTAGCGAGCCATGTGGGATTGGTGTACTGATCATTACCTGAAAGTATCATCAAGATTGGGTGAAAAAGTGTTTGCTGAGATTTCAGGCAACTCGTATTTTTTGGAAGCTTGGCAAGCCCTGTTCATGAAAGTGATTCTCGCCAGTCTCTGCTTAGGGCTACATCAACAGCAAACAAACCATAGAGATGGAACTTGAAACTGCTTGATTGTGTCAAATTTCAAAGAGCTAGCACAAACCGTGTTTGATTTAGAGTTCCAAATACATGTATCCCTATAGGAGAAAACAGACTGAAACCTCAAAATGAAAACGGTTACTACAAACGAACGGTTTAACCTAGAAGAACGAAATTTGGCGAGCCAAGTGGGATTGGTGTACTGATCATTACCTGAAAGTATCATCAAGATTGGGTGAAAAAGTGTTTGCTGAGATTTCAGGCAACTCGTAGTATTTTGGAAGCTTGGCAAGCCCTTTCCATGAAAGTGATTCTTGCCAGTCTCTGCTTAGGGCTACATCAACAGCAAACAAACCATAGAGATATTACTTGAAACTGCTTTATTGTGTCAAGTTTCAAAAAGCTAGCACAAACCGTGTTTGATTTAGAGTTCCAAATACATGTATCCCTATAGGAGAAAACAGAATGTAACCACAAAATAAAAACAGTTACTGCAAACGAACGGTTTAACCTAGAAGAACGAAATTTGGCGAGCCAAGTGGGATTGGTTTCCTGATCATTACCTGAAAGTATCATCAAGATTGGGTGAAAAAGTGTTTGCTGAGATTTCAGGCAACTCGTAATTTTTTGGAAGCTTGGCAACCCCTTTCCATGAAAGTGATACTTGCCAGTCTCTGCTTAGGGCTACATCAACAGCAAACAAACCATAGAGATAAAACTTGAAACTGCTTTACTGTGTCAAGTTTCAAAGAGCTTGCACAAACCGTGTTTGATTTAGAGTTCCAAATACATGTATCCCTATAGGAGAAAACAGAGTGAAACCTCAAAATGAAAACGCTGACTGCAAACGAACGGTTTAACTTGGAAGAACGAAATTTGGGGAGCCAAGTGGGATTGGTGTACTGATCAGTACATGAAAGTATCATCAAGATTGGGTGAAAAAGTGTTTGCTGAGATTTCAGGCAACTCGTAGTTTTTTGGAAGCTTGGCAAGCCCTTTCCATGAAAGTGATTCTTGCCAGTCTCTGCTTAGGGCTACATCAACAGCAAAGAAACCATAGAGATAGAAATTGAAACTGCCTTATTGTGTCAAGTTTCAAAAAGCTAGCACAAACCGTGTTTGATTTAGAGTTCCAAATACATGTATCCCTATAGGAGAAAAGAGAATGTAACCACAAAATGAAAACGGTTACTGCAAACGAACGGTTTAACCTAGAAGAACGAAATTTGGTGAGCCAAGTGGGATTGGTGTACTGATCATTACCTGAAAGTATCATCAAGATTGGGTGAAAAAGTGTTTGCTGAGATTTCAGGCAACTCGTAGTTTTTGGGAAGCTTGGCAACCCCTTTCCATGAAAGTGATTCTTGCCAGTCTCTGCTTAGGGCTACATCAACAGCAAACAAACCATAGAGATAGAACTTGAAACTGCTTTATTGTGTCAAGTTTCAAAGAGCTAGCACAAACCGTGTTTGATTTAGAGTTCCAAATACATATATCCCTATAGTAGAAAACAGAGTGAAACCTCAAAATGAAAACGGTTACTGCAAAAGAACGGTTTAACCTAGAAGAACGAAATTTGGCGAGCCAAGTGGGATTGGTGTACTGATCATTTCCTGAAAGTATCATCAAGATTGGGTGAAAAAGTGTTTGCTGAGACTTCAGGCAACTCTTAGTTTTTTGGAAGCTTGGCAAGCCCTTTCCATGAAAGTGATTCTCGCCAGTCTCTGCTTAGGGCTACATCAACAGCAAACAAACCATAGAGATAGAACTTGAAACTGCTTTATTGTGTCAAGTTTCAAAGAGTTAGCACAAACCGTGTTTGATTTAGAGTTCCAAATACATGTATTCCTATAGGAGAAAACAGAGTGAAACCTCAAAATGAAAACGGTTACTGCAAACGAACGGTTTAACCTAGAAGAATGAAATTTGGCGAGTCATGTGGGATTGGTGTACTGATCAGTACCTGAAAGTATCATCAAGATTGGGTGAAAAAGTGTTTGCTGAGATTTCAGGCAACTCGTAGTTTTTTTGAAGCTTGGCAAGCCCTTTCCATGAAAGTGATTCTCGCCAGTCTCTGCTTAGGGCGACATCAACAGCAAACAAATCATAGAGATAGAACTTGAAACTGCTTTATTGTGTCAAGTTTCAAAGAGCTAGCACAAACCGTGTTTGATTTAAAGTTTCAAATACATGTATCCCTATAGGAGAAAACAGAGTGAAACCTCAAAATGAAAAGGATTACTGCAAACGAAAGGTTTAACCTAGAAGAACGAAATTTGGCGAGCAAAGTGGGATTGTTGTACTGATCATTACCTGAAAGTATCATCAAGATTGGGTGAAAAAGTGTTTGCTTAGATTTCAGGCAACTCGTAGTTTTTTGTAAGCTTGGCAAGCCCATTCCATGAAAGTGATTCTTGCCAGTCTTTGCTTAGGGCTACATCAACAGCAAACAAACCATAGAGATAGAACTTGAAACTGCTTTATTGTGTCAAGTTTCAAAGAGCTAGCACAAACCGTGTTTGATTTAGCGTTCCAAATACATGTATCCCTATAGGAGAAAACAGAGTGAAACCTCAAAATGAAAACGGTTACTGCAAACGAACGGTTTAACCTAGAAGAACGAAATTTGGCGAACTAAGTGGGATTGGTGTACTGATCATTACCTGAAAGTATCATCATGATTGGGTGAAAAAGTGTTTGCTGAGATTTCAGGCTACTCGTAGTTTTTTGGAAGCTTGGCAAGCCCTCTCCATGAAAGTGATTCTTGCCAGTCTCTGCTTTGGTCTACATCAACAGCAAACAAACCATAGAGATAGAACTTGAAACTGCTTTATTGTGTCAAGTTTCAAAGAGCTAGCACAAACCGTGTTTGATTTAGAGTTCCAAATACATGTATCCCAATAGGAGAAAACAGAGTGAAACCTCAAAATGAAAACGGTTACTGCAAACGAACGGTTAAACCTAGAAGAAGGAAATTTGGCAAGCCAAGTGGGATTGGTGTACTGATCATTACCTGTAAGTATCATCAAGATTGGGTGAAAAAGTGTTTGCTGAGATTTCAGGCAACTCATAGTTTTTTGGAAGCTTGGCAGGCCTTTTCCATGAAAGTGATTCTCGCCAGTCTCTGCTTAGGGCTACATCAACAGCATACTAACCATAAAGATAGAACTTGAAACTGCTTTATTGTGTCAAGTTTCAAAGAGCTAGCACAAACCATTTTTGATTTAGAGTTTCAAATACATGTATCCCTATAGGAGAAAACAGAGTTAAAGCTCAAAATGAAAACGATTGCTGCAAACGAACGCTTTAACCTAGAAGAACGCAATTTGACGAGCCAAGTGGGATTGGTGTACTGAACATTACCTGAAAGTATCATCAAGATTGGGCGAAAAAGGGTTTGCTGAGATTTCTGGCAACTCGTAATTTTTTGGAAGCTTGGCAACCCTTTTCCATGAAAGTGATTCTCGCCAGTCTCTGCTTAAGGCTACATCAACAGCAAACAAACCATAGATATAGAACTTGAAACTGCTTATTGTGTCAAGTTTCAAAGAGCTAGCACAAACCGTGTTTGATTTAGAGTTTCAAATACATGTATCCCTATTGGAGAATATAGAGGGAAACC